>NC_142391.1:29382269-29657269 GCF_059441095.1 Idiotropiscis lumnitzeri | reverse complement strand
GAAGACATAGGTTATGTCTCTTTTTTCCTCCACAACTTAAAAAAAAAAAGAGTTTCCACATTTTAATTAAAGGTCTTCAACATTCTTTGGTCAAAACAGCACAAGTTCCCCAAATTTCACACTATGATTCAAATTACGCAGCTCTGTCACATGCAAACTGCTGCCATATATAGCAACATTTCCAACCCTTCGACCAACATTTAATGAGCAATAACTAGACCAACGTTTTTTTTGTCATTAGAAAACTGAGAGACTTTGAGAATCTCTGCAGAGCAGGAGACGTTCACACTGCCAATCAATGCTGCGTGCACGAAGCCACAATTGGCTAATTTTAACCATTTTACACCCCTCAACCCAATTTCATTTCTCACTTGATGGGTGGGCAGGCACGACAAGACTCAACTATCTGCATACAAGCCAGCAGAAATTCGGTTTTCGTGATATTCAAACCATTCTTCACATCAAGTGCTGTTCTTAGTTCTGTTTTTCGCAAAGACATGACCAGTTCTGATAAAAGTGTTTCTACAGCAACATCCACGCTCATCTCGTCAGCGGAAGCCATTCTCTCGAAGTTTGTAGTTCTCCTCTTATCTCTGACCAATGAGAGAGGACAGCTGGATCAAACACAACAGTACAGTACAGTACTAATAATACAATGTGAGCTCTGTTGGTGGTTCACTTTTCAATAAGTTATAGGAGCAAGAACTACATTCTTTGGGCCCGAATGAGATGACGTGTTTTAGCACGGCAGAGGAGCAGACATGCTGGAACGTTAGGAGAAAAAGGACACCTATGCCCTGCAGTGATAACTAAATAAGGAACAGTCATCACAGATCATGACATAAACGAACCAAAGCACAAGCACGGGCAAATAAAGTCTCTTCTGATATGAAATGTTTGCGCTGTGAAACACCATTAAGCGTACACGTGGACCAAATAGCAGCGGTTCCAGGTTTCAAAGGCAACTGCAACAACCTCAAATGTTCATGGCATGAGTGGATCTAAAGTTACAAAAATTGTCAGTTGTGAGAGGGTATGAAGGATACAGTGGGACAGTGTCGCTTAGATGTCCCTGACATGTCAGGCCAGTTAGAAAGCTTGAAAAAAAAAACAATAGGGTATATGAACTCAAATAATGAAGCAACACATGTAGACTGATGATTATATGCTGCCAAAAACTACAATAAAAGCATGACTGCAGCTTAAGCGCAATGGTCTTCTTCCTGTTCTGTCATTGAAAAAAAATTGTGGCCAAGAGGTGAACATCAGATGGAGTGGCGCAATGCCCTTTTAATTGAAGCGCGAAATCAAGATGCAACAATTGTTTTAATTCATTACATTCTATTTAACCATTTTATGAATTTATTTTTTTTATGAAGAACAAACGGTGCTATTTTACAGATTTCAAAAGTTCAATATTTTAGGAGGTGCTTCTGGGGGGACTGGAACGCATTAATGCATTACAATTTATTTATTTTGAGAAACGCTGATTTCACATACAAGTGATTTGAGTCACAAAAACAAATGAAACTCAGAAATCAAGGTCATCTCAATATATTGTGGAACTTACTTACTCGGCGTGTGCGTCCTATGACTTAGTGTATTCTCTTGTATGAGTAGGATACACAGGTTAATCGTATATTGTATTTAAATCCAATATATGCCTGTCACTATAT
The DNA here is from genome assembly GCF_059441095.1 of Idiotropiscis lumnitzeri. Classification (NCBI taxonomy): domain Eukaryota; kingdom Metazoa; phylum Chordata; class Actinopteri; order Syngnathiformes; family Syngnathidae; genus Idiotropiscis; species Idiotropiscis lumnitzeri. Next base: position 29,655,593 of record NC_142391.1, on the reverse strand, counting down.
GTTACTGACATAGAAACAACAAAGTATGTAAATCATCCTAGTAAATAATAATTCTCAAATGATTTCCCGAGGTCACCTGATCATCAGGGTCATTGGGAATTACTGGGGAACAGTGTATACTTTTTTAAAAGACATTCCCACGTCTCATTAGCATGCATGTGTGTGCGGGGCTCCTGATCTGGTGCCACTTAGCCCAACAAAGGCTGCTTAGAGGCACGCTGACACCACCACCACCCCGTCTTAGACACACCACCACGGGCCCAGAATGCGCTCCTTCATCCTCAAAGACGAGCCGCCACGACCTTTAACCTTTTCGCCGGGTGCAAGGGGCCAGCGGCGACTTGGCAGTGGCCCCCCTCACACTTTGTCACACACAAAGCCCACTCAGTGACCCTCCCATTTCACAAAGACAAAGGCAGGAATGACCTGGCCCGGTCTGTCTGAAAAAGCAGAAACTATTTTAGATTCACTCACTTCCACAACTAATTACTAACATAACTGAATACCTAACACAAAACCGAAATGAAGCTTCTGAGAGAGAAAGGGGATTTCCTAGTGTGGTCATTTTGAAATAGTGGCTTACCCTTGAACTTAGCAAGCACAAACAAGATGGCTTTCCTGGTTTTGTTTAGGTTTGGGAAGTAGTAGCACTTCCCTTTGCAACATGCACAGCTCCATGGGTGGCTCTAGAAGGGCAGCAGGGTGGGGACGGGGGGCTCCCCGTTTCTCAAGGACATGGAACTGTGGAAGAGGACAAGGACGAAAAGAAGGAGGCCACCTGTAACTGCTGTGCCATGCACAAATGTGTGAAGGAAATTCAAATAAAAACAGGCTTAAGGAGCTTTGAAGGCCAACTTGCAAGCCTTCAAACCCTGATATGATTAGATTGCCTTTGTACGTCACACGTTAGTTCACGGAGACTCACATGAGAAATACATTTGGATTTTTCTTTCAATTTTTGCGGTTTTGATTTGTCTTGTGAAATAAATATAAACTAATGAGACTTTAGGGTTACAATACATGCTATCGTTTTTTTTTCCATTAAGGTAAATTGTTTGTTGATTGATTGATTTTTTTTTTTAAGTTTGACCAAAACTACCAATGTAACAGCTGTGGCTAACGTCAGCTTGTTTACCGTGCAATATTGGTCAAAATGGTTTGAGAATCACTGCTTTAGAGTAAAAAAAAAACAAGTCATACACATGCCAGCACAATGCACATGGCATGAATGAGGCCATCACTTTTTTTCCCATTTTTGATACCTGCCATCTTGCACAACATCAATAAATAATGAGCGTTTGTCAGACCCAAAACCAGAATGCTTTTACATCTCCATTTTAACAATGGTTCATATTTAAATGTACACTTGTAAGGAAAGTTTTACAGTGAAAAGTTATTAGGCCTATTTCAATTTCTATTATTCAAAAGGGGGTTCTGTGGTGGAAAATAATTGGATTTTTTTCTTTATTATGTAACAATAAATTTACATCTTAAAGGCTGGAAAGATTTCAGATGTGGGCGACAAAATCGAGCACTCTTAGTATTTTAAGAATTGTTTCTGTTTTTCTAGCTGTGGTGAAGGATTGCTCAGATAGCACGTTAGGCTAATATTGACAGTAAAGCCAAATTACTGCATATTTTTGAGAGAACGGCTATTATTTCTAGCACACACTGACATCTTTGTGGTTGTGAAGCAGCACTCCCCAGGACTATCATTTGAAACAGGATAGCTGCACTTCCTACCCCTTCCTTACTTTGTCCAAATAGGCTTGCTTTGTTTTAAGAAAGAAGTAAAGTCAACTGCTGTTGAGATCTTGCTGAACTGATGGATTGATTTTTTGGGGTCTTATAAGTCAGAACAAAATGGGGACAGCACCGACAAGGGAGAATGAACATAAACGGCAAGAGATTTGGAGAAGTAAGATATTCCCCCTCCCAGGGACTTATGTAGGAGAAATGCTTCATGTTGTTACAGCCAACTAATGGTAAAAAACATATTTTGAATAGTGCCAAGTTAGATAATGTGGGTATTATTGCATAGGACAAGACATACCTGGTAACCGCAGGTAAAATAGATATATAAAATAAACAAAGGGGATTCATAAGTTTAAAAAAAAATAAAAAAACTCGCTATATCCATTCAAAAAACAAGCCAGCATAAATAACGAATACATTTCAAAACAAACAGTTTTACTTTTGCACTTGTATACAAATCAGTCTGTACTTTTTACTTGCCTTTCACCATGGGCACATCTGACAAACCCCCTCACTGGCTATTTGTGAAAATAAATAAAGAAATAAATAAATCTATTAGCTTTTACTTCAACATGAGACCTTCGTGGTTTCATTAAATTATGCTTTAACGTGGTTATTTGTCATTGTTTTGAATGTTTTCTGGTTAATGCTAAATTTTTTTATGTACAGCAGCACATTGTGTCACTTATGGTTGTTTTTGTTAAGGGCTCTGAAAATTACGTTGAGTTGAATCAGTACTGTCAATTCTTAAAAAAATAAAATAAAAAAAAAAACAGAAAGGTGTGCTTTAATTGTACTTACGGTACAGCGTTTGAGTAAATACTTTTTCCACCTCTGCAAGATGAGTTACAGGCTACTTACCTTTGGGATATAATAGGTGATGTTACAGTACAGTCCGAAGAGAGATTTTCATGTCATCTTTTATGCCATAACTATCGCCACACCTTTGATTTCTCCTAAACGGAACCTTACTTACTGTACGTTTTCTAAACAAACGCCATTTGAACAGAAACATGCTTCCATACCTACCAAAATGAAGGCCAAAAAACGCAGACGGGAAGTTGCCGACAGACACACGAAGGTTGAAAAAAAAAGTGTTGTAAAAGGGAGAAGTGTGGTTGTTTTGTCTGGGAGAAACCTTGATGAATCCGCCGGTGGGAGTCGAGCCTCATTCACTGAAGTTTCTCTTCGTTTTCTGGAAGTGCCTCCGCCCCCTCCTCCCTCTTCCTCCTCCTACGAGCGATGACGTCACCCCCCTTCCTTAAGTCAAAATTGTGATGTGAAGTGATGATAAAATAACAATTAAAAAAAAAATTTAAATAGACAATAATGATGAAGACCATGATGACGATGATGATGACGACGATTAGCTTCCCGGATTCTCCTGCTTAAAAAAAATAAATAAATAAAATGTTTTGTCTGCCACTTATCGGACACTTTGAAGTCGAAGTCACTGCAGGTTTAAAGATCGGCTATAAATTAAAAAATGTAAATCCATTATCAAGCAATAAATAAATTAATGAATATAAAACGACAAAATATCATTTGTTTATTTATTTATTTAATTTGATAATATTATATTTAAAAGTACATCTTTGACGTATGGACACATTTTTTAAATGTTTTGTTGCATTTGCATACTATCTAGAATTTCTGCTTTGTAGTAATTTAGCTCTATTCCTATTTTTAGTAATGTAATGGAAATGTTACTTTTAAGAGAAACATATTTGTTTTAAATAACCCTGGAGAAGAAAAAAAACATTTACAATATGAATATGCCATAATAAATACTTTTAACAGCGGGCATCAGCCACCAATAAAAACAATAATAATAAATGTAGTGACATTTACTCAGTTGACTTTAGCGGAAACAGCTCACCCATCAAAATGGTTGGTAAAATAAAAATGCTTCGTAATTAAAACAACAGACAAATTAAAATATCATTGAGAACTATTACAACAATCTACTGTAAATAGTTTGAAAGTATTCATATTATTTGGATTTGTATTCACATTATTGATTTCAAGAATAAATCAAATGATCAAACCTTTGTTGACTGTTATTAATATATACTACTATTTGTTGCAAACAACAAATCCATCCTCCGGTCCATTTTGTGTCATGCTTCTCCTCATTAGTGTCATTGCTTGAATAAACGAGACCCCCTTTTTGATGAACACCGCTTGCCACTCCCCCAGAAATGTCCGCCTGTGCTGCCGCACATATTGTGGATGCCAGAAATGGTCAATGCAGCTGACCTGGGGCAAAAGGTGGGGCACACCCAGGAATGGTTGCCAGCCAATCGCAAGGCACATTGACAAAGATGCATTCAGACTCACGTTCACATCCAATGGACAGTTTTGAATCTCCATTCATTGAAGCCGACATGCATGTTTTCGGGATGTGGGAAAAAGGCGGAGTACACAGAAACGATCCGACGATGATATAAAGCCGGATTTCCTGACTGTGCGGCGGATGTGCCAACCACTGTTCTATCATGATACCAATAATAAAAATGTTTAAAAAAATGTTTAACTAGCTTTGATTAGTCTGTGAAATATGCAAAGAAGAAAATAAAATGTCACATTGCCACATTTGACCCACTATGGGAAAATGAAAATTTGCACAATTTTATCATTTACATAGAATTATTTTCTGCATGGAAAATGTTGAGCGTTCTTCAGCATTCATTTTCCTATTGGCAATGGGGAAAGCGCTTACACTCAAACTATGTTATGAAGTGCTTTATAAATAAAATTCATATAGCATGTTATTCTGTGAATGCTCAAAACAAGACATTAACTTTTGCTATTTTCTCACAGAAGATACACTTATGTGGGTTTTGCATGTCATTATGCAGAGAGCGTGCACGTCCACACGTGCACTTACTGATAAGATGCACAAAAAAAACATACTTTAACTTCAGCTTCTGCATGTGTACGTTCCACTTGATCACCACAAGCCACAGGCAAAATATAAACAACCACAAAAAAAAAAAAAAAAACACTAGCTCTCCCCCACTTTCCTTTTTTGGGGCTGTCTGAGAAGTCAGACGCTGCACGTGGCTGGCCACTCTTTGTGACATTTTGTGATCTTTTAGGGTTCCTCTTCATTCACCACTCGTGTTTTTGTTTGGTGAGAACACTGTGGGAGGTTGTGAGTGTGTGTGGACTTGGATGAGGACACAACTTTGGTGGCGAGAAGACACAGGGAGGAAGTTCCGCTGTGCCTTCATGCCATGGTGCGCAGAGATAAACATGCCTTTCTGTACTAGGGCTTCAATTACAAGGGCATATTTTATGTTGGAGTTGCTTGAGAAGCTGGAGAAGCTTTAAGATGTAAAAAAAAAAAAAAAAAAGAGAGAGAATGAGAGGAAGACAGAGAAATTGTTATCACTCACTCATTCCGGTAATTGGGAGTTCAATGTGACACCTCAAAGCATAGAACTCTCAGAGGATTTTTTTTTATGCGGCTTTGCTCAAAAAAGATTGGGAAAAACTTCATTATGACACCCCTGCCCCCAAAAATTCTTTCAACTGCATTCCACGCAAACACAGTAGACATGTTCTTACTGTAGATGGTCATGCACACTACAAAGTTGGACCACACACATTTTTCTCCCATTTGCTTACAGAGCTTTTATTTATGTAAGCAGCGTCTTCCATTAATGTCAACATACTATTCACGAATGTGAGGGAAAGATTGCAGCATCAACGGCGTGACTCATCTTGCACGAAGCGCAACTTGTATCCGCTGTGTTATGCTGCTTTGCGTGCCAAGATAAATACAACGCGGACATGCAGGTCACTTCGGAACTTGTGCTGGGAAGAGATTGCTGGCGGTTGCTAGGAGACAAAGACAAACACTCTTAAGTCAACCCACACCACAGGGTAATAGTCTTGGATATTGTTTCGGAGACATCAGACAATCGGCCTGAATTGAAAATCTAAATCAAGATTTGGATAAATTAAGCCATTCCTCCCGCTCTTAAAAGCACAAGTTGACATTCCTTCTTCTCACAGGTGAAATACAAATACAAGAATGACGAAAGAAACATTTGGTGGTGGTAAAGCAAACTCTTGGGGAGAATTCATGACCTCACAAAAAATTAGCGGTGTTACTGCAAATATAATTGTGTGTTGTTCTTTTTTTTTTAATTCCCTGTTATTGTCTGCATTGCATCATGTTACACTTTGAACTCTTTTTTCGTTTTCTACTAGATGACATCATATGGCAATTTTCGGACAAGGGAGCAATTTTGTGTTATATTTTTAGTTTCCAAAAGAGGCGTTAAATGGCTTACTAACCCACAACTGAGCAAACAAATGACGACATATCCTCTGCCGATGGAATAAAATTTTGATTTAATAAGTGTATACTTTTCAGTTGATATTTTTTGTGGTGGTTTTGTGTGGACATTATGTATACAAACGGAACTTTAAAGACTAAATTTGTCATTGTACGTGAATAGAATAGGATATTGAAAAAAATCCTGACAACTGCACTTTGTTGAGGACATTTTACTCCACAACAGCCACTTTTTCCCCAACATTCTCATTGATACTACATCTGCATCTCCGTCATGTAATTAAGTGACGTATCTTTAGTTTTTTTTTTATAGATTCCTTTGTTAAAAAAGCTCCAGCATCCATCTATCTACTGGCAAATATGTTCTAAAGCGCCCTCTTGTGGCTCAACTATGCGTAGATCCGAGTTGGTGTAAATTGGTCGTCCAATTCGTTTGGATTTTGAAAATATTAAATCCCATAGAGAAGAGAGAGTTTGATGAGAAGGTGCTGTGGGTTGAGGAGAAGTGTCAATAAAACAGGCAGAATGGAGATGTCGGGTTGGGAACCAGTGTGAGAGACCAGTTGCATACTAGGTGAGCGTGTAGAAAGTAGTATTGAGTTGAGATTGAAACATTTCCACAGAGCTAGCAGACCTAATTTCCGTAGGTAGGACGTTTCATAGTACAGAAGCACAAAAAAAAGAATGTTCTATTATGTTGAACATGCCCGGCATGGAACATAAGGTACCAGTGCCACCGAGTCAGCAAGCTCTATAAAAAGATATAAACCATTTATTCAAATGTGAGGGGTGTAATGACTTTTGTGAGATACTGCAAGAGGTATTTTCTGGTATTTCCATTATTTGAGGCTGCACTTAAAGCGAGCATCGACACTGGATATTGAAATAGTGACAGATGAACAAACAGATTAATTGTTCCCTCTGCCATCTAGCGGAAGATCATTTCGTTGTTTTGCCTGTCACTGTGTCGCTGGCATGGACAGTTGAACAAGGATCCTTATTTGTTGTAGATGATTAATTTTCGGATGAATTTATGGAAATGTACCTTCTGCTCTCTCACAGTACAGTGGTTTGGAATCACTGCATTACACATTATGCCTAATCTCTTAATAGAACAACCGCGGCATATGTGTTGCAAGTCTAACTTTTATGGTTTTACTGAATGCAATAATGATAGAAATGTTGCAAAGTAACAGCTTTATTTGTCCACAGAGGGCGCTCATGCTCTCTCTTTTCTCCCCGTCTCACAAAGTCACTGCCTCTTTCCCTGTTGGGCCTTCTGTGGTCAACAAATTCACAAAGTATGGGCAGGCCGTGGAGCAACTTGAGCTGTGATTGGACCAGATAAGGGCGTGGCGGTTAAATAGTAGCACACAGTGAAGCAACACTTCCAAATGCAAAGCCAATAGAACACCATCAAGAATAATTAAGAGTTGCTGTGAAATGTATAGGAGATTTTTGCAGATGCAGAGTGAGAAGTCATTTCTTTTTTGGTTTGTTTTTTTTTGTAGGACGAAAGCATGTGACAAGCCAGAAGGCTGAAATTTATCAAAGGGAAGTAAAACGTTAACCACAACATTATCAGCTTGTCAGATGTGTTTCCACACAGTCTTGAACTTGTTTGCACACATCCGCACTACCTGCCTCGAAATCTGTATGTTCTGTTTTGTTTGCCCGTTTGCTTTTTTTTTTTTTTTTTACCCAACTTCAACCCTAACTCCTCCTCCTCCTCCTCCCCTGTGGTCATCAGCCAGTGCAGCAACTCACCCTTTCCGAATCCTTGCTTCAACTTTACTCTTTTGCCCCTTTCCAGTCACAATCAGTGGAAACTAGCTGTGGCTACAAATAAAAGAAAAAAAAATGGCCAGCGTGAACAGAAAAGAAGAGATTTTAAATTTACAAAAATAAAGACAAAGGATGATTAAAATCGAGTCCATGGCGGAAAAGTCATAACATCACGATGTTAGAATAAATTCAGAATATTACAAGAATAAAGTGAAATGTCCATAATTGATTTATATACTATAATACTATGAGAAAATCGTATAACTTTATGAGAATAATGTTGAAATATGATGAGAATAAAGTTGCAAATAATGAAATTAAAGTCAGGAATAATATGATAAGTGGTAAAATTATGAGAATAGAAATGTAATTTTGCATGAATAAAATCTTAGATTATCATTATTGTTATACAACATAATCCTAAATACAATTTGAATACATTTGGAAAAAATATATACAGGAAGAAAGTTGTCATTTTCTGAGAGCAGACTAATAATTAAAAAAAAACCCCATCAATTTTCTACTGTAGCCAACTCGATAGCCAGCTCATAAAGCTGTCACACAGCACAGCCGACAGAGGTGAAGACAGATGTACGTACGTTTTACGATAATGTTAATGTTATGCCAGACCATAGTAATCACTTTGTATCACATTTATGAGGCCAAAGAGAATACAAATGAAGATTTGGAAGAAAAGCCATCAACGCAGCATTGACGATCCTCTCGGTCAGTCCATGTGATGCAATATAGGTCGTAGTAGAACTTTGGAGCCTTATGTAAAAGCTTCTCTCCAAACGATTGGCCATTGACACCCTTGAGGATGAGATCAATGCCGCTGTGACCCATACATGTACACAAACATGCTGGGACTCCGTTCTATGTGCCTCAAGAGGGATGCACATTCAAAGTACGTTGCAACACAGGAGAAAACACTCAGGAGCTTTCCTATGTGCGGGTCAGTCTGAGCAAGATCCCCAAATTGGAGCCACATTGATGCCTGTTTACGTCACAAGCAAAAACACAAAGTGTTGAACAATATCAAAAAAAGCACTAACGACCCAGTGCAGTATAACTGTGCACATGGGTGAAGTTTTCTCTCGTATGGCATTTTACTAGGTATTTGCACAGGTAGAACTAGGTAATGGGGCGTTTTTGCGGCGTTGTGGGATGGAAGTAGCCTTTCCCTGACGAATCTTGGCGGCATCTCTCACTTGCATTAAAAATCAGGGCAGTCGGAGCGCAGTACGTCCGAGTACTCCCTGCTCGAGATTGTGGGGGAAAAAAATGGACTCGCTGCTATTTGTGAATGAATTGGCAGGAAAACGGCTTGATCTCCCCTTGTGGATGATGTAGTCGGCCATGCATGTGACGTGGGCAATCGGAGACGGCCTTGCACCTCCGATTGCGTCCGTGTGTCACCGCCCCACCCCAAGAGAGGAGAGATGCGCCACTTTTTTACATGGAGCGCAGTCTACTGACTGTGACCAAATTAGCAGGTACAGTGAGTGCGCCATATATATATATATATATATATATATATATATATATATATATATATATATATATATATATATATATATATATATATATATATATATATACAATACTGATTTTTGTTGTTTGCTTGTGGTAAAGAAATGCACCAGCATTTTACTCCTCATAAAAATGCCACAACGTAGCAACTTGTCTCAATTTCATTTATTCTAATTCATCAACATAAAACGTCAATAAATGAATTTACAAGCTGCTTTTGAGATACATTGTAGTTCGATCCGGTCATTTATGTGATGTGTTTAAACCCCACTGATGAAATCCACCAGTAAACTGGAGGTTGGAGGCATTTTTTCTGCACTTCGACCTTGTTGATAAACTCAGTGGAGAAGTTGAACTGCTAATCTCCCTAAAACTGGATCGACCCAGAACCAACAGCTCTCTGCTGAAGGTCAATAAACCATATCTGGTGTGTGTGTGTGTTTGTGTGTAGCATGTGGTTGTGTTTGTGTTGTGTGGGAGCATACACATGCATTTAAGGACAAGGTGTTATGAGTTAACCCAAACATCAATAATGATCCACAGCAGGAGTGTTCAAGTGTCACTGAGCCTGACCTCAGTTAACTTTGTAAGTCTATTTTTGAGCATTCCGGTTAGTATCATGCTAACATATTGTAGTAATTGTCAGCGAGCATTTCATTTTGCGGGCATTTACTGTGACTTCACTTGGTAAAGCAACTCCAGCCAGACTGCAAAAATATTGGCGTCTCTTCACTATTTATAACTATTGCAGGAAAACACATTAAAGCATTGAAAATGTTAATGTTTAAAAGAAGAATTATTGACGCCATAATAAGTTACAGTAACCGAACGATCTCTGTGAACGTACTTGTGGGTGTCAACAATTTAAATCACTGTAATGGATGACATGTCTGCCTGCAATAACGCACTGGCATGGATACAAAATCCTCCCATTATTCCTTCGCAGGTATAAAAAGTGCAAAAGAACTTCCCCGCAGTGGGATTTTCTAATCAGGCTTTGATATCGTTGCAGCTGGACTAAGAAATGGCTCCTGTCAAGAAGGTCAGCATAGATTTTTTTTCTGCGATTGTTCTTTATTATAAATAACTCTAAGTAAAGCTGCGCTACCAATTTAGAAAGAGTCAATCAAAGATTGAATACAAAATTCAAAAAAATAGTGCAATGAAACACACTGAGAGGTGGTACCTCAATACGATAGAACTCAAAACCACACTAAAATCAGCTACAGTGAACTTAATCCATCTTTTGTATTTTGGTCAATTGCATAAGTGTACCTGTCCTAACAAGTGAGTTCAATTTGGTGACGCATCGTTCAGTGTAATTGAGTAGCGTGCGGTTGCAACAGCCCTCGGCGCCTTTTTATCATTGCACCTTTGGACCCAATACCTCAGCCTTCTTTTGTTATAAAAGCACTCATAAACATTGAAATCTTCACTGCATCGACATATTTGTTCAGATGTGTTTACAAAAGTACACGACGTGCATCAGGTTCCTGCTAAAACCTACACAATTGCCCATTATCAATTAGAACGCATGCTTTTATTCATTTTCTATGTTCTATTCGGGTTTGATATGGTGGGGGCGGCTCCCGCTCACTTTGGGTAAAAGACTGTGTACATGCCGGACTGGTTGGCGCTTGTTGGAGCACAAAGCAACCCAGCCCACTGGACTTATAAGACACAAAGAGAAACAGTGAGCAGCCATTCACAAATATCTCAAACAAAGAGAGTCTCCTTATGGAGCATCTGGGCACGTAATAAAAACTGAGCGAAATAAAACGGCTTATACTTAAACGGATACTTGAGTCGTTCTTCCTCTGGCTTTGCAAACGCGTATACAGCCACGTCTCTAGGCTCTAGTCAGATTCAACGTTCCATATGGCTCAGGACCAAAATGATCTTTTAACAAAACTTAGTTCTTGATTTCGGTTTGGGCAAAACTTCTTTTGCCCAAGTGTGCTTATACCTTTCAAAATAAAGTTCTTTAATGGGGACGTATGGCTCAGTGGTGGTGTGGTCCCAACTCAGAGGTTGAGGGTTCGATCCCCGGTCAGTGTAACCGTGCCAAAGTGTCTTGCAGCAAGATACTGAACCCCCAGTTGTTCCTGATGCTGCGTCATCACTGGGTATATGAGGTAATAGTGTGAAACGCTTTGCGTACCGAAAGTAGAAAAGTACGATACCATTCACACTTAGGTTCACATCTACTGACATTTTTTATTTTTGAACGAACCGAACATGCATGAAGACCATGCAAATCAAATTCTATGGCATGCAGCTCGGAGATATTGATGGATCTTTGTGCACACAGGGTATCATTGAGCGTCTGAACTCGGGCGAGGTGGTGATCGGCGATGGGGGCTTTGTGGTGGGCCTAGAGAAGCGGGGCTACGTCAAGGCCGGACCGTGGACCCCCGAAGCCACTGTGACCCACCCCGAGGCTGGTAAGGATCGCCTAAGGCGCTCTTCCAAAGTTACACACGTGCAAAAAAACTTCCTTTGACAAAGATGGTGCTCTCAGTCAGGCAGCTCCATAGGGAGTTCCTGAGAGCCGGCTCCAAAGTCATGCAGACCTTCACCTTCTACTCCAGTGACGACAAACTGGAGAACAGGGGACAGAACCTACAACTGACGGTGGGCATCCGAACGGGAACAATTCTCAACTCTTAAAACTGCTGGGTCCAATTGTGAGAAATTGCAAACCTAGCGCTGGCTCCAAAAGGGACTGTGATGGCATAAGGTCAAGTCACATGATTGGTTCTCAAACTTTTCAGGGTGTGCAAATCAACGAGGCCGCGTGCGATCTGGCCCGCGAGGTAGCCAACGAGGGCGACGCCTTGGTGGCGGGAGGCGTGTCTCAGACGCCATCTTACCTGAGCTGCCAGAGTGAGGCCGACGTGAAGGCCATCTTCAAGAAGCAACTGGAAGTGTTTATAAATAAGAACGTGGACTTCCTGATTGTTGAGGTAGACATCGATCATTGCGATCACTCCATTTGAATAGAGAAAAGGCATGACTTTCAGAAAAAAAAAGGACTAAGTCAAGGTTTAGCTCCAATTATGACATATAGGGGGCAGTCCTTTGTAGCGCTCAGCACTTTTCCCGACGCAACAGTGCAACACTACGCCCACTCCCAGCAAGCTTTTCCGCAAAGGTTCAGCGATTAACTGAATAAATTGTCCTTTAGCTTAGGTGTCGGTGGGTCTGCACGTTTGTATACAAGGATGTTATTTTGATCACGTTTTGGAAAATGGTGATAGATTTACTCTTAGACTACTATTGCCTTAAACTTGTTCCTTGATCTCACTTGATTCCTTCTCTTCGGGCAACCAATCGATATCTGGCAGTACCTCAGCTGTAGCTAAAAATGCAAGCGACATAAACCAATATGATAACATGGCACGCTAACGTGGATGACTCCTGTGTCATATGCGCAGTACTTCGAGCATGTCGAGGAGGCCGTGTGGGCCGTGGAGGTACTGAAGACCAGCGGAAAGCCAGTCGCCGCCACGCTGTGCATCGGACCCGAGGGCGACATGCACGGAGTTTCACCTGGCGATTGTGCTGTCAGGCTGGTGAAGGCAGGTACGCACTTCATCACGCTTGAATAAACTCACGAAATGTACACACCTACTAATTATTGAGGGCAAAAAAAGATATGAATCGCACTGACACAAGAATTCTGTCGTGTACAGTATGTGACTTGGCACTGGTTTTGGTGTTATGCCGTAGGTGCCCAAATTGTGGGTGTCAACTGCAACTTCGACCCACAGACCTGTGTGAAGACTGTCAAGATGATGAAGGATGGTGTGGAGAAGGCCGGCCTGAAGGCTCACTACATGGCGCAGCCTTTGGCCTACCACACCCCTGACTGCAACTGCAAGGGATTCGTCGACCTTCCAGAATTCCCTTTTGGTATAATATAATAACGCAACACTCACTTGCATTGCGCCATCAGTGATTCTAAACTTCTTTAAGCTCTGGAGCCCAGGGCCTTGACCCGCTGGGATGTGCACAAGTACGCCAGGGAGGCCTACAACGCCGGCATCCGCTTCATCGGCGGCTGCTGCGGATTTGAGCCGTACCACATCAGGGCCGTGGCAGAGGAGCTGGCGGTCGAGACGGGAATGTTGCCTCCGGCGTCGGACAAACACGGCATGTGGGGTGCCGGTCTGGAGATGCACACCAAACCCTGGGTCAGGGCCAGGTAAAGCATCTTTACAAACCGTTTCTGTCACACTTTTCAATGTATACCAACGGGCTACATTGGATTTATAGTCGTTCCACAGGTACCCAAAATGCCTTTCTGCAACATGAAAATGATTATCGAAGCTTTTTTTGTTCCAGACACCTGTTCCATTTCGATCAGAATGTCTGCTTTGTTGTCACTGTTTTATCAGTGGCTGGCCATGCATTTCACAACCGAGGCCTTCAGTGAAGTCCTACCTAGTCCGACTTGAATAAATACCCCTTGTAACACAATCTTTTATGGCACCACAGCTGGATAAATAATATGCAGACACACACTTACGCACTACTGAATGGGTGTCGGACGACCTCAGCTCACGAGAGCCAGCGTCTCCTGAAATGGCTGTCTTGAAAATGGCATTGCAAGTGTATCTGCAATCAAATCCACACTCTTCCCTCCTTTGGCCATTGTAGGTTAAATATATAAATATATATGTAAAATGAAATTAACTTTCTTCATAAATATGATCATGATTTGATTTCTTGATTTTTGGTTAAGTTATGCCAGCAGAGAAGAACTTGAAGTACTGGACCGCCCACCACTGTATTTTAGGCTGTGTGAAGGGATTGCGGTGCGGCATATACCAGGATGTTGAACATTTGAGAAAGGCTTATGCAACCACATATTAAATGTACTTTCAACCGCTTGAGAAAATCCAGAAGATGACAAACTGGCATCCAAGATCATGCCTTTTGCCAGCTATTTTCTAGAAGCCTCGTAAGTGTGCTGTAAATATTTCTTTCAGAGCTCGTCGTGACTACTGGGAAAATCTCTTACCTGCCACTGGCCGCCCCAAATGTCCTTCCATGTCCACTCCAGACGGCTGGGGTATGTCCAGGGGCCATGCTGAACTCATGCAACACAAAGAGGCCACCAGCGAGCAGGAAATGAAGCGCGTGATGGAACTGCGAGACCAAGTGGAGAAATCAAAGCAATGAGATGAAACAAATGACAACGGACGGAGAGAAAAAGGAGGCATAGCTTGAAGATACAATAGTGCGTGAAAGCGTCATGCATGCTGCAATATGCTGTAAACATCAGAACAATAAACTCAAACTTCAGAGCTTAAGTGTGGCAAATTCTGATAGAAATATTATATAAGGATCTCCACATACACCACATAGTGGATGTTTGTGTGGTTTTGTGTTTGTGATCGAATTTATTAACTTTTGATTGGTGGAACATTTATGTTCCAATGTTGCATATGCATCAGCAAGACCAAATGCATCATCATCATTGACATCAACATCATTCTTGGTACAGGGAGTCAAGTAGCTCTAAGGTGGCAACTGGTCTTGAAATGAAATGTGTAGCTTCAGGATTTCCAATGGATTTATAATCTCCGATCTGTCAGAACTAAAGCAGAAGATGCAGAAGATGTAAATGTAATTTGGATGCAACTAGGTGGGACAATGACTGCATTGCTAATTGATTGAACTTTTAAACAACAGAAACAATAAGTGAGCTTTTTATGTGATATCGATTAACTAGGCGGGGTACACCCTGAACTGGTTAGCAGCCAATCCCAGGGCACACAAACACTGTAAATAACCATAATCATCGGAGGGCATGCTACAAAGACAAAGAATCATCCGCACTCACACCTAGGGGCAATTGAGAGTGCTCAATCAACCTGCCATGCATGTTATTGGAATGAGGGAGGAAACCAAAGCACCCGGAGAAAACCCACGAAGGCACGGTGAGAACTTGCAAACTCCACACAGGAAGGCCGGAGCCAGGAATTGAACCCTGCACCTCTGAACTGTGAGGCGGACCTACTAACCAGTCGTCTACCATGCCGCCAAATCCGGAAGGAGACCACAGAAACTCAAAACATGTGGCTCATGCCCAAATTTAAGCGGAAGGTCTGAAAATGGATTAAAAAATGATAACCTTTTGATCATGAGCTAGATCCTCATCGTGATGTGAGATCTGATTATAAATGGGACCACATATAACTTAAAGGCCAATTAACATCTTGATGAAATTGACCAGCTTTCTTTTGATGAATTACTCAAATCAGTTGCTCTGGTTGATAAAAAGATTTTTGATCAGATGCAAAGGTGAAAAATCAAAATCCAGAATATGATAAAAGAGACATTCAGCAACTCAATGTGGTCATGAATAGATTTCAATGACGTGTTGCGTAAGTAATCAAGTAACCATTTTGACTAACAAAATATTTTTCAGTCAGTATCCAGAAGTGAGACGGATTACACAAATGGGATCGAAAAGCAGACCAATCAGACGAGATAAAGACTGTAAATCGAACCGCAGACATGACTCAAACACGTTGTCGTGAGATTGATTGTTGAATCGCTTTTTACGTAACCTTAGATAATGATTTTCACCGAAAAACTAACTGTTGATCATGATCAACATCAGCTCATGCGGCCGCATAACATTACATAACACAGAAAAGTCAATACAAACACAGCAAGTTTAATGATTCCCCCCCAGTTTAAAGTTCTACATCTCCACAGTTCTGAATCGCCGTTTAACAACATCTCATCATTTGGGAAGCGATTATTTTCAATGGGCATGGTCGTTGTGTACAGCGCTATGCGTATCTTATCAATCTGTCCAGTCAGCAACGCTCACACTTAAACCGAGACACACAAACAAACCAACAAGTGTAATTCATCCAGACTAAACTAGTGAGCGCGCACGGACAACATACTCATTCATCTGGAAAGGTGAGGGGGGCAATTGTTGTGTAACTTGTGCTTTGCCAATCACAGAGTCTCTGGCGAAGAACCCTCCTCCTGGTTGCAAGAGATTTAAAGAAGTGCACTGGCTCATTTGAATGTCTGTTTCAACCTGTCAAAGTCTGAGCAGTCGGGGGTCCACGCAGCTCTGGGAATATGGCACCAGCAAAGGTAAGCAAGACAACATGCCACTGGAATTACAAGGGGAGTATTTGGAATGGACGTCTTAATAATTCCGGAAAGCACCGAAATACAGAAAACATGCAGAAAAAGTATGAATCTTGAAATGATACATTTTTCGGTTACAAATGAAAGTGTTGGGCCAAACATTCATGGTATTGCATTTGATTATTTACCAATTCAACCATTTTGTCTCTGGCTCGAGTGCACAGGAATGCATCAGTAATCATTCAAGTATCACTTTTGCGGTCAAATGCTGATGGAAGGAAAAACTTGCAGTTAACTTTCATTTTAGTGGGTATTTTTAAGTCTAAAAAAATGGATCTCACACATGTGTGTGTGTGTGTGTTTATTTTCTTTCCAATATTGAAATCCATCCTTTGTTTCTTTCTCTCAGGGAATTTTGGAGCGTCTCAACGCTGGGGAGGTGGTGATCGGCGATGGCGGTTTTGTGTTCGCCCTTGAAAAGAGAGGCTACGTGAAGGCGGGTCCCTGGACCCCCGAGGCCGCCGCCGAGCACCCCGAAGCTGGTGAGGACCAGTCATCAACTCGTATTTATTTATTTACTGATTTATTTATTTATTTTTAAACAGCTCTTGTTTTTGTATCTCGTTAGATAAGGAATTTGGAAAGTCCTGCATTGGATGTCAATTTTTCAGCTTGTCTTTTGTTAAAATGGTCTTTCTTTACCGAGGTCAGTCTTAATGTCTTTTGATCTGGATGGGGTGCTCGCTTGTCTGTTTTTTGTTTTTTTTTTTAGTCATTTTACTTGTGGATTTAATATCAGCGCAATGCGACCGAGACAATAGCATCTGGATATGCGTCGAGTGTCCGATTTAACGGAGAGAAGCTGGTCACTTTTCAAAATAAAAATTTTTTCGGACTCCAATAATAAATCAACCGGAAGGGCTGCGAGTTATACGTTTATTTTTTTCTTTCGTCTGTACACGACTTGGTGGTTGCGGACGACCGTCAAACGGTTGTTCGGCCCAAAATGTAATGCAATCTTAAATGAATTGACATGAAAGAAGATGAACTTAATACACTTTATGTTTAGTTTCAGTTAGTTTTCTTTTTAAAACACTCTCATTTTGACGCTATTTAATAAATGTTATTTATTGTTATTTCATTAGTTTTCATTAACTACACTAACATATTGATTCTGATGCAATCTTGTTTGCTGTTCTAGTACGCCAGTTGCACAGGGAGTTCTTGAGGGCCGGATCTAATGTCATGCAGACCTTCACCTTCTACGCCAGTGATGACAAGCTGGAGAACAGGGGCAACAAGCAAAGCTACACCGTACGTTTAAAAAAAAAAAAAAAAAAAGTACTTTTAGTCCTGTAACAACAGGAGCAACCACATGGCATCATAAAAGGGCGTCATTTCATTCCATAGGGCGCCCAAATCAACGAGGCCGCGTGCGATCTGGCCCGCGAGGTGGCCAACGAGGGCGATGCCTTGGTGGCAGGAGGCGTGTCTCAGACGCCATCTTACCTGAGCTGCAAGAGTGAAGCCGAAGTGAAGGGCATCTTCAAGAAGCAACTGGATGTTTTCATCAAGAAGAACGTGGACTTCTTGATTGCTGAGGTAGATGTGAATCCTCAGTTCTGCTATTGCATTGTGGATTTTCCTTATGTCACACATTGAGGTTTTCCCTTCCTGTAGTACTTTGAGCATGTTGAGGAGGCCGTGTGGGCGGTGGAGGTGCTGAAGGGGACAGGAAAGCCTGTGGCCGCTTCTCTGTGCATCGGGCCAGAAGGCGACATGCACGGCGTCTCACCTGGAGATTGTGCCGTCAGGCTGGTCAAAGCTGGTTTGTGAACTATTACTTCGCACACAACACAACCAACTCCATATTTGCTACAGTGATGCCGTGACATGTAAGGTGAATTTGTTCCGTATCCACCCTTGTAACTCAAAACACTCGTATCTCAAATCGTCGTTCCCCATATAAAGAGAAAATGCGATTAATCGTTCCAGCCCTTGTGACAGCTCATATCGCCAAAATATTTTAAGGCAGATCACTTGTATCTCAAGGCACGAATGTATATTGAATGTTTGCATATTTCCTAGTTAGCATGCTATTTCGTTTTGAAGTATAGGAAACACCTAGAAATGAAAACTTAAAAAACTGAAGAAAAACAAAATCATTGGGATACATATTTGTGTTTGCCGCTAGCGTTCCTAATTAGCAGGCTACTCTCTGGAAATAAATCCAATGTGACTCAAATGGCCAAATCAAAAACAAATCTTCTCGAAAGAGTGAAAAAAAAAATCATAAAGCTCCATTTTTATGACTAGGCTGATGGGAATCACACATTAGTATTTTGAGGCATATGGACATCAGTGAGTCCAATGACAACACAATTAACAAATTCTAAATTTTTATTCCAGATATTTATGTTTGTGCTTTAATACAAAAACAAGTTACGCAGTTGTAGCTCTTTCCTGAATGTGTTCATGAACTACAAGTTGCTTTTTTGTGTATTTTTGAGCTCACACCAGTGTGCCGTCTTCTTGTGTAGGTGCTCAGATTGTGGGTGTCAACTGCCATTTCGACCCACTGACCTGTGTGAAGGCTGTCAAGATGATGAAGGCGGCTGTGGAGAAGGCCGGCCTGAAGGCTCACTACATGGTGCAGCCTCTGGCCTACCACACTCCCGACTGCAACTGCCAGGGATTCATCGACCTGCCAGAATTCCCCTTCGGTAATCACTCTTGCTCCACACACACACACACACCCACACACACACAAACACAAAACAGGAATAATTTTAACTCTTAATAATGTGTTCATTTTCCATGCTCAGGATCATGATTTATGATTATGTTAGACCAACCAAGAAGGCCTTGAAGGCCTTCACCACTGCATAAGAGTGATCAGACTAAACTGCAACGGCAAAAAATATACAAACATAATCACTACAGTCTGGGAATTTTCAATTCATGAAATCCTTGTCTAGGTCTGGAGCCCAGGATTCTGACTCGCTGGGACATGCACAAGTACGCCAGGGAGGCCTACAACGCTGGCATTCGCTTCATCGGTGGCTGCTGCGGATATGAGCCGTACCACATCAGGGCCGTGGCAGAGGAGCTGGCGGTCGAGAGAGGAATCGTGCCCCCAGGATCCGAGAAACACGGCATGTGGGGTGCCGGTCTGGAGATGCACACCAAACCCTGGGTCAGAGCCAGGTAATCAATTATCATGCACTGGGATACCTTTGCAGGGCACATAGTTTGCTACCACCATGCTTCACTGAAGGTATAGTGCTCGTCTGGTGGTAAGGTGTGTTGTCGATAAACATACCTTTTGGAATTTTAGCGGCACTGTAGACAATTAAAAGCAAGATTGAAGATGAGTGAGATATTTAATTATATCTTTCTAATCTCGTCAGCAAAAATGAGGCTGGCTTTCTTGGTCCAGACTCTCTCTTTCGTCTGTTAAATTTACACAGCGCTAAACAGTCGTGTGCCACCACCTAGTGGCCATAGGTGGAATTAAATCCCAAAAGGGAGTCATGACAGGGGCCCAAATAAACGGGGGTGTATAAAAAGGGGTCTTTAATATGCAGCTCATGGGATTTCTGTCTTTCTGTGCGATTTAGGGCTCGTCGTGATTACTGGGAGAACCTGAAGCCGGCCTCTGGCCGCCCACTGTGTTCTTCCATGTCCAACCCAGACAGCTGGGGTGTCACCAAAGGCGATGCCGCGCTCATGCAGCAGAAAGAAGCCACCACTAAGCAACAACTCAAGGAGCTGTTTGATAGATCAACGAGCCACTGATTTAAGTAGTGTCGTCCCTCTCAGACCTGACAGCAGAGGTTCACGGAAAAACAGCCCTGGACAAACACACGTGTGCAAATGTCAGCATGTTCACTGTGTTGACCATTGCAGGGGCCAGATCCTTACTTCAAACTGCCACTGTTGTTTGCATCTGCTGATTGTAAACTGCTCTAGGGTTCATGCTAAGCCACAGTGGCAGCTCTAGTTTTGAGCCAGCCCCTTTAGGATCCGGAACTTTTTATTTTCAATGACACAGGACCACTTTGTAAAATAAAAAGAGACCTAATACAACGTGAATCTGTGTCTTGATTGTTGCTATATGTGCATAAAATAATACATTGAGAAGAACAAAGAATTTTTTTTTTTCAAATTGAGTCATACAGACTGTATTTATAGAATACGTAATACATGAGCCATAATGGGAGACTCGTCGTGAGACAGATCTTAGAGACTTTTACACAGTAAAAGGCGTCCTGGGTATATGATGTCTTTGTACTTCGAAGTTCTCCCCCTGCACAGAAGCTCTGCTACTTACCTCGTTGCCTATTGGACGATGCGTATCACGTGACTGGCGTATTATTTCCCTACTTCCTTTTTTTTCTGGGTAATGTATAAATATATTTGATTTGGGTCATTTAGCCAGGTAGTACCTGACAATAACATTACCTTACATCAAAATTCCGGGCGACGTGTGCGCCATTGAACGTGTATCCTTTTAGGAGATAAGGTGACTGGAGGATTTAGCTTTTTAATTTGGCTGTGGTTTCGTTAACGTATGGTTGGACGCCAAGTCACAAGCCTGTTTTATGGTCTGCATTTTTTCCTGACGCGGAGAAGATCGCTGGCCTGAGCGGTAACGTAGTTTTAGATAATTGTGTATGATTGTTTAAAAGCTGTTGTACAATGCGACGCTAATGCCATTTACTTTGTGTGCTGTGGGCTCGTCGGCAACTCACTTTCCAGACGCCACTACGTGTTTGCGGGTGGCGCCATCCTGTGTCGTTTCAAGAGAAGCTCCAATGCTTTGGTTTTTTTGTCCTCAACCCGGAAGTAAAAGTGCTGAGGTCATCATGGGGAGCAAAGTCAGCTCCAAAATGGCTGCTCCCACCGCTAGAGTTATTCAGGTATCGTCTTCTTTTGACAACTTCATGTTTGGTCAACTTTACATCTAATGTGCGTGGAAGGTCTATAAGCGACACTATGACTTTTTGGTTGACGGGAATACTTTACGAATTAGCACAGGGAGGAAGGCCTACTGCGGTGACAGAAGCTGGTCGTACCCTTGTTGGTGTCCTTGTTTTTCGACGTCAAAAATGTCGTTTCCCTCGTTATAACAGTAACAAGTAAGCCGTTTGACCATTTCAATTATGCGTGCGCAAAATTAAATTTTCTCTTCATGCCTGTGTCTTAAAGGCAGGTTCGGGTGGCTGCGAGCAAGCTAAACCTTTCAAGTTGGATAGTGCTACTACGAAATCATGTCTATGTCCTCAAATGTTGGTTAAAGCAGTTAATCAATTCGACAGCAAAAAGTACACGGCGTTTGACGACGTGGATGTAGTAGTAAATGTTTTGTATTTATTACAGAACAATAACCAACAAGCATGCTGTTGCATTTGAACTGACTATTTTATCATTATTACATTCGTGTTTTTGCTTACTTTCAGGCTGTCCGGCCACATGCGCCAATGATTAAATTTCCCAGCAGACAAGACATCCCTAAGCCCAATGGTGAGTGGCGTCGTCTTTGTCCAAAATACGACATTAAATGAAAACCCAAAACATAACTTATTTGTAAATATGCAGCTTGTATTTATCATCAGGTCTTGTATTAGACCACTGAGTCGACTACTACTTGGTACCACTTTTGGTTTACTGGCTCCCTCTGGTGTTACGCCAATGACTTAGTGTCCAAGTGAAGTTCATTTCTGTGCAGTTAAATAGTCTAGAAAGTTTGAGAGCCGCTATATTACACTTTTAAAGGCAAGTCACAGACTTCAAGACTGTTGATTTCTTGCACATTCTGATGGTCACATCTTTTTTTTTCCTTTCTTCTCCAGCCCAAGAAGCAGTGAAAACTTTATTGGTCAACATCCCACAACCCAACAGCCCCAGTTCGGCGTCAGCTTCAGCGCCGCCACAAATATCAAGTCATATAACTTTGCCACCCATCCCGGGAACACCTGACACCTTGGCATCCATTCAGCTGCTCCCTGCAAGGTACCGCCGGAGACCGCTTGTGGTTGAAGAGATGGATTACATTCAGGTAAAGTAGCCAATTGTTAACATGAGCAGTTATGACTACACAATGCACTTTTAAGTAATTGTTTTCTTGTTGTTCCAGCGTGGTGGACCAGAGTGACGAGTCCCATTACAATGACTGCAACAAAAGTCCTTTATCTATGGATGTCATCATCCTGTCTATACTGTTCTTGGCACAAAGTAAAACAAAGCCACAAGACGCATTGTAGAATAAAATATTATAAAAATCCTCTCATAAATGTACATATTTTTATTGAATAAGTTTGTGTTTTGATGACCTTTTGAAGGACATTTCTTATGAACACTGGATGTTCTCTTGCATTGGCATCTTGCACCAGACTTCTGCTTTTATTTTGCTTCTGTTGACTAACGTGTGTGGCATGAGGACATGGTCTGTAGGGAACATTACTCCAGAGTTCTTCATGCTACCCTGGCCTGTATTTTGCTTAACACTGAGTTTGTTCCAATGTTGGATTCAAGTCATTAAAGCAATATACTGTTCCGTTGTGGTCTTCTTGTGTGTGTGTGTGTGTGTGAGAGACGTAGATGCAAAACAGGCAAATGATATATTTAGCATAAATGCAGTTATTTATTGTTGCCGCCATGCTCTCTATGCTAACACTGAATAATCACAAGAGTGATATGACCATTGACATCTATGTGACCGGCTTTATAACAGGTAAAAAATACTATTGGCCACACTGCAGCCATTAAATGAGACGCATTATATTGCCACACATGACTGACACTGTCAAATGGAGAAAAGCTGTGTGTACAAATTGCTGTTGCGCTGTTAGTACTTCCAGCCTGAAATGAAAACTTCTTAAAAAAAAAAAAAAACTGACCCAGTATCAAACACGCAAGCTTATAGATGGTGCAAGAACGGTGAAACACTTTTGAACACAAATGGCCACGACACTTAACATTGAGGTATGCTTGAAATTAAAGTAGTTGATCAGTTAAGAATTCACACGTTTTTTTTCCCCCCAACCTATCCCGTGTGATTCTTTGAAGCTTGCTTTTTGATACCACAACATGGCACCCAAACCCCCTCATTATAGTTAAGGAGTACTGTAATTGGTCCAGGGAAGTATGTTATAGAGAAACATCCTGACTGAAAGACAAACTGGGGAGAGGAGCTCAGGTTAGCCGGGGTTGTTGTGGAAAGTCATTCCTGCCTGTGCATTTTTTAATTTTAAATCAAAGAATTTGTGAGCAACTTATTATTAAAGGAGGGTGAGGGGGTGTTTACTTGCCGTTTTTCACTTTTGGCAGCGATGCTGTCCGTCTACCCCACCAATAGAAACACTGCACTGATCAGTTGCTCGACTCTTCCACCTCCTCAAAGGCGGGCAAGAAATCAGCGATGGTGTCCACCACATAGTCCGGTACCAGGCTCTGGTACACCTCGCTATTCCCATACTGGTGGGCCTCCTCCATCTGAGATACGCCAGTGAGGGTAAGCATGGTATCCACGCCGCAGTTGGAGCCGAACAGCATGTCGGTCTCCAGGCGGTCGCCCACCATTAGGCACTGGGCCGGGTCCATGCCCGGGAACTGGCTGGAGATGCACTCGAACATGTAGCGGCTGGGCTTGCCGATCACTGTGGCCTTGCGGCCCGAGGCCACCTCCAGGGCTGCCATGAGAGACCCGGAACCTACAGGGGAAACAAAAAGAGGGATGGATTGAAATGAATCTTAACTGTCCGCTCTACAACGAGTCAGTTGAGATACTGTAATCTCATGTCCCTCATGACCCAAAAAATGGTTTAATGACTGAATAATTTGTGTGAAGTGCTAGTACACTCTTGTGTAAGTCAGTTTGTCTTTGCAAGGGACAGATTGCAAGATCAAGCTTTGCCCAATGTGTCTTTTATAAACACTTTACTCTTGGCTCCGCATCATCAAGCAAACATATTTTTGTATGGTGAATGGCGTGTTAGCCTGCTCTGCAGTATTAGTATAATAGTATAAAAAACAATCATTGTGAAGCATCAAGGTAGAGATTTTGCTTAACCCCCCCAACTGAATTATCATTGGTGCCTTTTAAATGCTTTGCAGCAGTTGTGAGGCTCATATAGGAATTCAGGGGCTTGCAGTGACCTATTGTTGCCATGGTAAAGAAGAAAACAAGATGATGATGATTACATTCATTCTCCAATGACAGCAATTGTGCTACTTAGAGGCTCTAACCAATTGAGTAACTTGTCAAGGTTTTCTTTAAATATTTTGGATACGATGGTGGTCGATAAATAATTGCCACTAATATATTGTACGCAACACATTTGTAAGCCCAACATTCCAAATTGATATTTGGTAAATTGACAATTTGATATTTCATTCTGTGTGTAATATACATGCCAACACCACATTCAAGTCTTTTCCCACAGGGCTCCTCAGACCCAAGCCAGAATTGCAGTTTAGTCCCCACTGTAGACCCAGGTAACAAGTACAACTGCATTGCACCAGTGGTACCAATTGTGTATCTGTGACTCGTGATGCTTCCTACTTCATGTAACCTCATTTAGTTGTCCGAATAAGCTGTGGTAAAGCCATAACAGTAAAAGCTATAGCTGCAAATGCTATGAAATTCCATGCTCTATTTAAATGAAGTTGTATTATATTGTATTGCAAGACCGTTGGCGGAGTGACCGGCGCACCACCTTCATACCTGGGAGTATCCTTCCACTTGACAGAGGGTGCCAGGGGTCGTTGTCGGTGGCCAGGAACAAGCAGTTCGGGTCCTTCAAGTAGCACGACGCCTTGGCCAGTTTGAGGAAAGTCAGTTTGTCGTCATGGCCCACCAGCACCGCCTTGACGTCCGCGGCCAGGGCACAGTCGTAAATGGTGGCGTCCGGCTCGTCCGCCTCCTCCACGCAGGGGATTCCCGCCTCCCGGAGCTCGTCACGGAGCCCGTCGCAGCCGACGACGAACACCTGACCGCGGAGCTTGGCCACGTCCCGCAGGTAAAGGGCCGAGCAGTAGGACGAGCTGAAGATGTGCTCCAGCGCAACGGCGGTGAAGCCCAGCCGGCAGAACTTGTGCACGTATTTCTCGCGCGGCCTGGTCGAGTTGTTGGTGACGAACACTACGTTTTTCCCCTGCCTCATGAGCGAGTTGATCACCTGAGCCGCGCCCGCCACGGCCTTCTCACCGTGCCATAGGACCCCGTCGCAGTCGAATAGGAAGAAGTCCTTCGCCTCCAGGAGACCTCGTATCTGCGCACCGCGAATTTTCCGGCAGGCTTTGAAGCCAAAGGCGGCCGCCATGACGAAGTTGTCCTCGGCTTCTTCCGTGTTTCACCTCCAAGCGCGTCGCCGTGTTAGGAGCTGGACCATAATAATACGCTTGACGGTGAGAAATACGGCAGCATGGCGGTCCGTTGTTTATTCACATTGCGGAGAGGACGTCCGCGATGTTTTACAGCCACTGGAAGGAATCATAACGTATCACCACGCCCACCTGGTCAAATTCTGACCAATCGGATTGCAGTGGCGCTTTGACCAATCAGGAACGTACCACGACCATGACGATGATAAATCCTATTGTCAATTTGAATGTTTTTTTTTTGCTGTTTAAGAACATAGAACACACAAAAACAACAGCCGGGGGTTGTCAAACAAAAAGAGAAACAAATGGCAAAGTCTTACAGTATGTGTTTTCATGCAGTTTTGATATATTGTTTAACTTCATTTTCATCCATAAAAAAAGTCTCCCCCGTGACTGCCCCATTAGCGCAGCTTTTGGAAACAACTTGAGAACTCTATAACGTGCAAAATAAAATATAAGATGACTTTTACAGGGAAAAATATCACTCTTGTTCTCTGCAAGATCTATGAATTGAAATATTTTAAAAGTGTACTTTCATTAACATTCATGTTTTATTCTGAAAGTTTCACATTCACAAGTGTACATTTTTACTCTATTATTTAAACTATACTTGAGTGAAGTTTATTCTAGGTCTCTTGACGTAATTACAAATCAGAAAAGTAGGTTGATAATTGATGTAAAAATGTCACAAATTTCTTTGTCTTACAATATACATATATATATATATATATATATATATATATATATATATATATATATATATTTCATTTTTATTGTTAATTGTCCTTTTCGTTTTACACACTGTCATTTGATATTTTTCAATGTAATATTAAGAACTGTGTAACAACATGTAAATTGGATTAACTGATTTTATGGAGATCTTCAATGTTAATGAGAAACAAATAACAATGCAGGTGTACAAATGAGATGATTGCGCCATTCTAAGGTCAATTCTCACCAGCCATAGGGTCTTCAATGAACTGAACCTAAAATGCATGTTTTTGGATTGTGTGGGGTACTTTGTGTTCCATTATTAGGAATGAACAAAAATGGAATAATAATAATAATGGAACCTGGGCCACTGTGTCAAAGCAATTTCCCCAGCCAAAAAGTGATGATTTCAAAAAGCTGTAATAAGCAAACACTATCATGACAGGTGTCATACAAAAAAACAATAAAGAAGTATAATCCACTTTAAATCAGAAGAATTGTTAAATACTGTGGTTGCTTTGAACATTATCCTTTTTTTTTTCAAGAAGTCCTCTATCATGCTGCACCTCATTAGGTTTATGGGTGAAAAATGAGACTTAATTTCATAAGTAGGTCAAGTTAAAGCAAATTAATAAATCTCTTTCCTGCATTTGTTGTAGTGACTTTTCAAGGGCACACATTCTACCACTAGATGGTGCAATATTCCCGTCATTATGGATTAGAAGAGGGGCGGGCAAACGTTTTGATTGGCGGGCCACAATGGGTTCTAAAATTTGACACAGGGGCTAGACCAGCAGCAGATGGATGGAGTGTTATGGTAACCTCACCTCATCGGAGGGAAAAAAATACATTTCATTTTAAATGAAAGTGAACAAAAGCAATACAACAAAATATATGTCTTTGAAAAACCACAGTATTTAGAAAATAAAACATCAACAAGGTTTATTGATTTCATTTTTTTCAAGTTTGGCGGGCCAGATTAAAACGTTTAACGGGCCGCATGTGGCCCCTGGGCCGTAGTTTAGTAAATAGGAACTAAGATTATGAGGTTCAAGCCTCCCTGTGTGGAGTTTGCATGTTCTCATGTACAGTGAATTCACATATTACCATCATAAGAATTATACCAACTGTACAGACAATGTTTCAAATCACTTTTAGAATTCTCAAGGTATATTTATAAACGACCTTTTTTTTTAAGCTTGTGACAGATATTTCCTTGAATAGAAATATTGGAATTAATGTAAAATCACCAAATGTGAAATATATTTGATTCAAAGACTGTCCTAACAGCTTTCTTTGATTCTTGAATACAATTTAAACGAAGACATCATAACAGGCATTTTTCTTAGAAACATTTCTTAAAACTGCCCACAAGCACCACACTCCAGCAGTGCTGGTTTTCAAGGCCCAGTGGTCAAGGTGAGCAAGGTGTTTTGCTCTGAGATGATGTGCTCTATATATATATATATATATATATATATATATATATATATATATATATATATATATATATATATATCATAGTCATTGAGTTGAAATCTCACAATATCATTTGAGCCTCCAATATTTGGCTGAACTGATTCTTGCAGTAAAGTATTGTATTTGGGAGTCCCAGAACCAAATGCTGCTTGTTCACGCTAATCTATTAATTAAACTCATTACAGCTCTACGTACATTTTCACTCAATACATTTCAGACCAAACAAGTGAGACTGGATATTTCTTCCTGGAGCACACCTGATGCCTTCCCAGGACAGACTAATACCCCACAGCGTAGTTCTGAAAATTTCAGATGCAGTCTAAATGATATCACTTTTGCTACATTCCAATATAGAAACATTTCTATTGCATGGATTGGAGTGACTTCGATTGGCTAGCAACCAGTTCAGGGTGTCCCCCGCCTACTGCCCGAAGATAGCTGGGATAGGTCTCCAGCACCCCCCCGCAACCCTTGTGAGGAGAAGCGGTACAGATAATGGATGGATGTATTGGAGTGATGTGCAGAGTACAAATGATTAGAGAGGCCTAGTGACGCACTTGAGTGTTGGGCACATATTACCTTTCTTCCAGTATATAAGAACTTGAGCTTCTCCGTTTGCATCAGTGATTAGTGCCCACACTCCGCATAAGGCGCAATTTACAGAACAGCTCAGTATCGCTTTTTAAATTCCCAAGTGAGGAAGTAATACCGCGGACAAGCCCGCCGCCTGTTAGCTCGCAAGCTAGTTGGTCGCTAGCACCTCTCGTGTTGGCTTGGAAAGACTCCAAGTACTTCAGTTGAGTACTTTCCTACCCCCAGAGGCTTTTTTAGTGGATATATTTTTTGTGATTCAAACATGTATGGATGTGTATGTATAAAGGCTATAAGTTTTGGCTTGTGTGTCAAGTCATCTTCAAAACTACTTAACATATTTGTAAATAACGTGAGCCGAGGAAGGCGGCCCCAGTGAATAGTAAGGACATTTGAAAAGGACAAAGACGGACGGCAATGGAGGACAATTAATTTTATGAATAAGAACAGAATGATGAAGACGGAAAGGTGCCCAGGTAGTGGACGGAGGAAAAATAGTGCCCATCTATGCGCATTAGTTTCTAATAAGTTTCAGTTGTTGAGTGCACGATAAAAATTAAAATCACAATAAGTATTGCGTAATAAAGGAAACTACGATTCCCAAACTTTCTTTATTTTGTATGCATGCACATTAACACTGAAAATAAAAAGTTTTAAAATAAACCCTGAAAGTTCATTTATGAAATCAGTTGACATAAATTAAAACGAAGGACTTTTAAGCTATGATTACAATGAGTTTTAGTCAGTAACGTAAAATGTGAAATCTTTTAGTATTCGGTTTGTTAAAAGCATCTTATTTCGTTCAAATGTTTTTATTTTTATTTTAGTTTGTTATTTCAATAGTTGAGAGATGCCGGTTTGGTTTTGAAACCTTATTTCATACAGTTGGTGATCTTTTTCATTATCATAAAAATGTTCTATGGTTGCTAACACTCTCCACTGCGGTGTGGCAATTTCAAAGACATTCTGCTTCATTTTCATGGACTAAACACGGCGATCCAATTCCACCATTACATTGCTGGCAATGAACCACTCCACATTATCACACTGACTTTGCCGCATGTGTGAAGCAGCAGATTGTAGACGTGTGAACGTGAGGTTTTATTTCGTTTTTCTTCTTTAACATTTCGTGCCAACAGCTTGTCAGATTCTTTCCCTCCTCTCGTCTAATTTGTTTGCTTTCATTGCTCTTCTGCTTCATTGCAGTTTCGGCTTTTGTTTTTTTTTTCCTCCTTTGCCATTATTATCTGTCCCCCCGCTTGCTGTTATATTATGCTTGGGCCCATTTTGCCCGGCCCACTTGGGATTGCGTGCGAGGCAGAGGAAGACATACTGGCACCTGCAACTGCCAGACAAATGAAAGGAAGAGATGGCATGAAGGATTGGACAGCTGAATGGGGGGAGAGAGAACATGCCGTTCTAATTGGTCAGTCTTTCCTTGCTAATTTATCACCCCCAGCCCCCCACCCCAACACAGATGTAAGGGGTGGGAAGAAGGGCATAGGAAGGGGAGGGGAGAAATCCTCCAAGACCTTTTCTGCTCTCCACTGCAGATTGAGCGCTGACCGTGAACATTGCCGGGCCTTGTGTAGGAGAAGAAAGCAAACTGTGCCAACAAGCAGAGGAGGCTGCGGGGGTCGGAGTTGAGGCCTGCAGGTGTGGGTGCCAAAAGAAGAGCCTGGAGGCCACACGGATGCCCTCCCTGGCAAGCCCCCCGAAACTCTCATGCGCACACACACACACAAACAATGGTGCACACTGGTGGGCTTACGTGAGTAATGGCGCAAAAAGGGTGTTTGCATGTGCCCCCCTGCTTGTAGCACAGTCAGGTCAAAGCAGCATGGAGGTGTGGGACAATCCAGCAATGCTGTACAAAAGCATCTATGTCCAGTGGTGGAGAGAAACAAATATTTCTCGACTGTTTTTACGGAGATTACTCAGCTAGTTGTACTTTGAATATTTTTTTCAGTTACTCTTTACTTTTAATCTCTACGTTTTGCACCTAGAGATGCTAGAGTCATGATTTATGACTTCAGTGCGAATTTGTCTCGGGATACAAGTATGTTTCAGACCCCAACCACTAGGTGGCGCTAGCAAACTTTACAACATCCTGCCACCATCAATTCACATTGGTTTCTTTGCAGTGGAGGGATAATATAGTTGGAGGAATTAATGTATTTACGATGGTTTGCCAGCTGCCAATAGAGCACAGAAGAACAAGGAAGGGCAATGCATTAGATACATTAGGTCATGTGATGTCACTTCATGGATTTTCTGTTTGCAGGGTATGGGGAGACTAAATTTTGTTATTGCGAGTGTTGAAACAGTAAAACACTGCTTAGTTTCGTATAGTTTTCTATGTTCTTGCTGTTTCAACATGTGTGGCTCTAATTTGTTTTTAGAATGTCAAACTCTTCTTTGGAGCCTCTCACTAAGGTGGCGAACGCTGTTCTCTGCTGGGCAGAGGTAGACATTGTATCCTACATGTAAGATGTTACCCCCTTTTTTTTGCTTCATGTGTTGTAATGTTGAGTCAAATTTGTTTTTACATGTTTCTCGGTTCCTCTTTGTTATCAGTAATGTACGTTATATTACAACAAAATATTGAAGTACATACTCTAGTTTTCATTACAGATGCCTTAAAACTGTCAGTTTAAAAACATTAAAAAATGATGATATTAATTGAGACTAGACAAGATGAAAAAATAATTTGTGGTAATTGTTTTTGCCATATCGCCTAGCTAGAAGCGGTTCTTTTGTTTTGGAACTTCAGCCAGCCTGACTGGTAATGCCATTGGTGGAGAATGTCGCTATGGAGGTGGTTATTCTGATAAATAGCCCCATTGTTTTGAAACAGTGTCGCACAAGCGCAGAATGGTTCGCTCATGGACACATTTCCAGAACTAGGCTAAGAGTAAAGATTTACTTGATTGTTTAACTGATGCGACAGATAGGCCGCCACTTCCCAGAGAGCTAACCATGCAAGCCATTTAAAAGTCAGTTTTCGATAATACCTTCCCTTTAAAATATCACTTAAAATATTCCTGGTAACAGATGATCTCCAAATCCAAACAAATCAGACTTGTGTTCAACATTTGAGTTAGCGCTGAAACTTGGAATCGTTTTATTAAAAAATGTGATTTCAAGACTTTTGGTCATGCAAACATTTTCTACATCGACATTACTCGCCTTCTTTGCACACAAAAATTCCATTCTGTGGTTGCAATAACCATGGTAACTGTGAAGAAGTGGGCAAGAATGCAACCTGCGATCCAAAGGTCCCGGGTTTGAGTATTTCCCTTGAGCAAGGCACCTGACTTTGTTATGAGTGTATCGACAGAAAGGCTTCACCAGGACACCAAAAGAGTGCTATCATTGTGTTTTCTTACTATCACCTTTGCTTCTCTTCCTCTTGCAGAAAATCCAGCAGAGGAGGACGGACCCGGCAAAACCCATCAAGACAAGGAAAAGCAGGTCCAGCAGGCATCTCTGGTACCACGACTGCTGCAGTGAAGCAGGTCTCAGGTGAGCTCCCCCGCCGCTGTACAGGATGTGCTCCACCCACTGCACAAGTCGAAGTGCGGGTGGCACGGGGTGCGATCTGTGGATGCGGCTTAGGGACAAAGCTGCCGACTTGAAACTAGAGAGAGGGGGAGGAATCACGGGAAGAATGCATGGTGGCAAAATATTGCTACATCAGCATTTGCAAGTACATTATAAAAGTCTTGTAATATTTGTTTGAGTAATTTGGCAGTTTTTTTTTTTTTTTCATGAAAGTGCTTGTGAATCCATGCACGCACCTGACATCCCGTATGACAGTTTGGATGGTGGAGCTCAGCAGCTTGTCGGTGATCCGCGTGGGGCTGATGGCGAGGCCTAAGCCTTTTGCTTCTGCCCTCACCACGTTGTCAAACTGATCTCCAAACAGGGGAATGCCCAGCACGGGAACGGCGTGATACACCGCCTGCAGGAGACTGTTCTGACCTCCGTGGGTGATGAAGAGGCGCACCTTGTCATGTCCTTGGAAGAAATAGAAATTTTCAATTTGAAAAACCTGATGAATAAATTACATCTTCAAATAATAACTATGCATAAGATGATGACCAATCAATCGACACCCCACACAATCAGCAAGGATAGACACATTGACACACTGTTAGTGGTATAGATTAAATAAAGTAGAAACACAATGTGATGCAATTCTACGGCAATGAACGGGCGGCGCGGCTCAGTGGTCGAGTGGTCGTTTCCCAACCTAGAGTGACCATACCGAAGTATCCTTGAGCAAGATACAGAACCCTATGTTGCCCCTGATGGTATGTCAACAGTAGGCAGATGTGACATCTGCGTGAAGCGCTTTGAGTGCCTTAATAGATAGAAAAGCGCTGTACCAATGAACACCACTCAACCAGTCTAAAGTTGAAAGTAATTATGTTCACATAAAATAAAGTGTTATGCAGTGTATAAGTAAGTGGATAAATACCAAGCAAGTCATTGAGAGGAAGCCAGTCTACAAGAAGGAGATTGGAAGGTTTGCTCAGGTGAGGCGGCCAAAGCTCGCGGTCGTACCTGAAAGCAAAAACAAGCATCAAAATAAAGAAATTATGTTTTTGTGCGAGTGCAAACACCGTGACAAGCTTATACCTCCAGATCACACCCTGGGGGATCATGGAGAAGCCATCCACCAGCTCCATCAGAAGCCAGTCCACAGACACAGAAGAGACCATCGATCCCAAGGTCACGATGATAAAACCTGACTCTCCAAACCTGGAGATCCATAAGTCAAGATCCTGCAAGGTACACCAGGTCGACATTGTTTGATCATGGAGACATATCATCCATTTTTTTTTTTTTTTCCAAAATTCAAAACTGCTCCCAGGTGTCTTTTGAACATGGCTGTGACCCATGTCCATGACCAATGATTGGACATTGTGATTTGGTAGAAAATTTGTAAACGTGATCATTTGAAGGTGTCAAAACTCATACAGACTTTTAGAAATCAAATTTTGCATTCAAGTATATCTATTTCCGTCATTGTGAAATCGTTGCGAATGATTGTGAAAAATCATTAAAATGATCAGTATCTTCACTTCAGCTGAATACCATTTATTATTAACAATACTCAAAAGTCTGAGCAGATGTGTTATTACAGAAGTGCATATCAAACTGTTGGACAGTAGCCCTTCACATTAACCACTACCCAAGAAGTAGCGCTCACGTTCAAAAAGATTGGTGACCCCTGCTATAATGTGGCGCATGGACACATTCGTCAAACACTACCCCCTCCACATCGCAACAGAGTCCTCAACCCTACAAGCTATGAAGTACCGTATGAAGCGAGCACTGTTTGCAAGCGCTATTCTGTGCATACAACAGAACTAAATGTAGCACAACTGGCTAATTTAACCAGATTCAACCAATATACTTGGATCTTTAATTTCATATTCAATGAGTGGGTAAGCACTCCAGAGACCCAAGTATTTTTCCAAAAAGAACAAAGAGTCCATTTTCACAAAAAGCTACAAATCAGAATGTATTGTTCGGAAGAGCACTGACCTGTTCCAGAGGTTCAGCAGGTTTATTGAGGAGCCCCCCCATCAACACGGTGGCGGGCAGAAGAGGCTGCGGAAACTCCAGGGAAAAGTCGGTGTTGAAGGCCCAGAGTTCTGCCTTCTGGTGGAACTCGTCCAGGCCACCAGGGGGGGAGCCGGAGGCTAGGTGGCGCTCGGCTAAGTCCTTGAAAATGGACCAGACAATTTTCTGACCTTTCCACAAGAAGCAGAAAAATGTATGGAGCTGTTAGTTTACAGTAGGGCTGTCAAAATTAAAGCGTTAACTCAAGATGATTTTTTTTAAAAATTCATGCGATTAAATATTTTAACTTTAGTTAGTTCAAAAATAATTTGCATACATAACCCAGCAAATTCAAATACTGTATCATTTTACCTATACATCAGAATTTGACTCCACTTAGATTGTATTCAAGCACCAGAGAAAGCTATTAGAACAGTTTTTATATTCAGTGATTTTACATTAATTACAAGATATTATTCAAGCAAATACATGTTAAAGGCTAATTATATAATTAGTTAAAAAAATGTAATCGCTTGACAGCACTAGTTATTATACATAAACTGTACGATTGGTAAAGGTTTTATGAGGTCAATAGTTAGACTCTGTCATGTATTAATTACATTTTTACCTTAAATTACCAGTATTCCGCTATGTGTTTCACTTTTGAGGCTCCACTGCAATATAATGAAGCAATGCAGACAACCCTCAAGACATTTTATGTATCCTTACCTACAGTACCCAGGACAGAGTAGATGATGTTCTTTGCACGACCCCAGAGGTCCATGCGGTCTGACAACTGGGAGCTGAAAGCTGGGACTGAGGAAATGGAAGCAGGGATAGCAATGGACAGAGGGCCGTTCAAAGAGCCTGGATAGAAGGCGATGTAGGGAACACCTGGATGAGGTCAAATGGAAGTGCAATGAAATTTTCCGTTTCAACAAAAATATTTAATAGATGATCATTGAGTACCAAGTTTATGTGCTATGATGAAGGAGCAAGGGTTAAAAGCATCCAGGATTGCAACGTCATATTGCTCCTTCTGGAGGAAGGCTATTTGATCGTTGTCTCCTAAGAGCTTGTCGCACTGATAAGAAAGGTGGCCCATGAAGTTCAAAAAGCCATTAAAGCTGTCCCTGTGGGGAAGAAAATGGTTTAACTCCAAATCAGTAATGTATGTGAGGGTCATATCGACCATGTATAAAATGAACGCAAAAAGGCTCTCAAAAGCGTGGTACCGGCCCAGTAAAAACTGTGCTTGTTGTTCCAAGAACCAGCCGTTGTACTGTTTAATGTAATCCTCTCCAAGGGACCAGGTGCTGGTATGGTAGCTGCCATTGCGACCAGCGTAAGACAAACCTGGCCGATGGGATTTATCATTGAAAAGCATAATACAAATGTAATTTGCGGGGATTTTAAAACAACAATCTGAAACAATACCTGTAATGAGAGGGTTGCCCAGCTGCAGGAGCATGCGAACATCGTGGCCGTGCAGGTGGAGGTTATGCGAGATCTCGTCAAATAACAAGTAGTGGCTTCCTCCTGTAGGAAAGACGACACTAGTAGGCCACATTATTAGGTACACCTACTAAATTGGAGTCCATCAGTCGCAGTCGGCATTGCACTCAAAGTCAAAATCAGGCAAGTAAAATATGAGTGGCCTTTGGCAATAATGAGTCCGCTAAAAAGATCAAAGAAATCGGACAACGCTAATGCATGCAGTGTCTGCAAAAGAGTATAAGTTCACTACACTTACATTGTATGAACACAGAATAAAGGCGAACGTAATATCAACAATATTGCGTTGGGGTAACATCTAATGCAAATAAGCATTAATGCACTGGTGGAGGTGAAATTGCACATTACACTAAATTATAATGAAGCTACACAAAAACGGTTAGAGGTTAAAAAAAAAACAATAATATGAAACACTCATATTGTAAAACATTTTTCGGCCATATCCCTACAAGGCACAATGGGGGATTTATCTGCTTAATTCATATTGCACTAACACAATTTTAATCCCAATAATAATATTTACACAAATGGTGGCGCATAGAAAATATTATTGTAAAGACATTTTTGAGTTGACTTGCCCTTTAAAAAAAAAACATTCATGTTTTTTTGGGATGTGGGAGGAAGGCGGTGTTGGAAGGTGTGCAGTAACTGGCTTAAGTGGCAAGAGATGACAGTGGAGTGTACAATATTTGGAAAATGGAAAAAAGAGCTTTTTACCTGTTAACCCTTTGTATTAGAATTAGAATTAGAAAATAGAAATCCCTTTATTGTCATTGTACTCAAGTGTGCAACGAGATTAGAGGGCTCCCCTCTCCAGTGCAATACAACAATAATACAGACAAATATATAAATTACTTCTGGGTTAAAATACTTAATACACCATTTAAATTGAAAATACTAAAACTTTGATTCAAATAAGAATAGAGCACGCCAATTACAAGAAGTTTTGTTGAAATTTCTTTTTTTCCCCTCATTCAATTTTTTATTTTTTATTTTTAACAGTAAAACATATCAATCTGATCCGCAACATAACACAATAATTCAGTGCTCAGAGAGTGCACTTATTCATTAAAAATACACCCATTTAAAAAGATATATTTATATATAATTTCCTGTGTCATTTTTCTTCTGTTCTTTTGATGGCTAGTTAAGAAGAAAACGGGGGAAGGAAAAAAAAGCATGACAATGACTGCGCTCCTACTCACCAATTAGGCAGACAGTCAGGATCTTGGCAGACTGGAGCAGTGGGAGAGCCAAGAGCCAGCACATCCAAACCACAATCCCCATGTCGTTGGTGCCACCCTGATCCGCGGCCAAAGTCCCGTAAATAGTCTTCCAGTTCAAAAATAAACTGTAATGAAAGCGTTCTTGTGCGAGTGTCTGCCTTTGTAAAACTCACAGTAAAATTATGATGCACGACAGTGGCAGGCAGCTTTATAATGGGAAAACAATTCCAAGCACAAGAAAGCAAAAGAATCCCAAAAATAAGCAGAGTCGAAAAAAAGAGAACATTA
This sequence comes from Idiotropiscis lumnitzeri, assembly GCF_059441095.1. Classification (NCBI taxonomy): domain Eukaryota; kingdom Metazoa; phylum Chordata; class Actinopteri; order Syngnathiformes; family Syngnathidae; genus Idiotropiscis; species Idiotropiscis lumnitzeri. The sequence continues at coordinate 29,618,315 of NC_142391.1, read as the reverse complement.
CATTCAGAGACGAGCTGATGAAAGGGAGAAGGCACCTACAATGTCTGAGTGTCACTTTGCTCGGCTGTCAGTGTAAATAAATGGAAAAGGTCCGACCTTAAGGCGCTGATCCTTGTCATTCAGGAGTCGGCACGCCAGTCTATGTGCGTGGTTCTGTCCACATAACACATTAGCCTCTCCGTTTTTCTTCCAAAAGTCAGACACTCACATGTCTACCAGCATTGGACCTGCAGTGTTAATGAAAGGGAGGGACCAGGAGAAGGGGCGGCGGCAAAAGGGGGGCTCAGGGTCCCCCAAAGCACGTCTTCAATCAAATTAGATTAATAGGAATTTTAACTAAAGGCAACACAATAATAATTCAGCATGAACTATCTTCGCCTGCACTTATATTCCTGTTTTTGTCGAAATGTCATTTATTGGGTAATATTAGCGTTAAAACAATGCATTAATGAAATGTTTGTTTTGGTGATTACGGGATTGATTGGAAGGGGCGCAGCAGTAGGTAGGACAGCGCATCCCGGCTAAATGAGCTACAATGGGGTTGCGGGTGCTCCGGAAGGTCGCTGCTGGCAAGTGAGGCTTGACATGTAGGTTATCCTGGACAATGCACTCATTGTGGACGCAAACCGATGCTCTTCTGTGTCAGAGAGGTCATTAGAAAAACAAGTGAATCAGAAAAACTACTGGAGTGTTTCAGGAAAAAGAATGCAGAGTCAGCGAGGTCAGTCCCATCATGCCTGATGTTTTCAGTCAGCTTGCTTTGTCACTTAACTCAAGTCTGCACGTTGAAACGACAGAATGTTCAACTCATTCAGCACTGAAGTCACTCAGCAAGAGGTAACATTTTTTGATGTATTTATTCTCTCCTAAGAGATTATTTCGGCATAGAAGACAATAAGTGGATGTTGCATTATTTCATGAATTAGTAGACTGTTGAGCCTCTCCCTGAGGCTGAGGGGCCTGCAGCACATTATGAATGTTCTGAAAGAGAACAAAAAAAAAATCTTTTAGGAAAGATATAAGTTTGAAGACGATAATAGCAACAGGTAGTGGCACTGAAGAATTTGGATCAGAGTCCACCTTCAGTGAGGTGCAGCCACCATATTTCTGAAAGGTGTACACCTCATTATCTGAGATGTCAAGGTAAATGAGGGGAAAATACTTTTAAAGTTAAACAAAATCCAGCATCTGCTTCATGGCCTTCAATTGTTCCATGTTGCACAGTACAATAAAAACAAGTCTTTGTAACCCCTTTGGCCAAGTTCAGAATAACAACTTGTACAAAAAGTAAATTGGGCAGATTTTGTCCTAATTTTCCTCGCACACTACCATAGGATTGTCTTGTGGTCTAAAGTGCGTGAAAGTCCAAAATAGGTTAGGGATGGCAATCTTAAACATGAAACTTGTTCAATATGTATAATTAAAAATCTTAGTGTGTGTGATGCAAGCAAACGACACCCGAGGCATGATTTTGTGAATTGTGACGTGTGAAAGATTGAGAGTGTTTGTGTCTAGGAAAGTATCTCCAGTCAAAAAAAGAGATGTGTCTTGACTTACGACAAAGAGGTGGTGGTCAGTGATCGCTATCAGGTTATGAAAGGAAGGATGCTCGGAGAGGACCGAGAAGGGAATAGCATCTTCTGGAGTGTAGCCCAACTCTGCGAATATCTGCATCAGATGCTACAGGATACCGAAGGTCGTGATACTGTTAGTTCTAATTGATGTTATCAATCAATCAATGTTATATACATAACAGATATTACTCAAACGAAAAAGAAGTCATTATCAATATCAGGGTGAAAAAGCCAAGAGGCACCAGGTGCGAAAACATGTGTCACAAGTGAATTAAATTATTTAATTTTTTATTTTTATTTTTTAATTGATGTCTCTATTCTAAACATTGCCACGTATAAAAGAGGCCTTGGTCAAACATTTATTTTGAACTTGCAATATAAAGCAAATATATTACCTCGACGTTCTCTTCTTGACTCAAGCAGCCCAAAGGAGGGTTGACGCCACCTTTCATCTTTCCCACTTCTGGTCCCACAACTGAAAGGAGAGCTGGGATGGACACTGTCTGTTTGTAACTCGTTGCAAACTCTTCCTCCTTGCGCTTTTCTTCAGGCTCCAAGGGGGCGAGCACCATGGTCTCCCCTAAGCTGGTATCAGTCTGCGCACGCAACAAAGTCAGTGTTACGGAATCACCTGACAAGAGGTTGGAATGTTTCGCAGAATACCATTTGATGATGATTGCTGCATTTCTCTCGCACACCAATGAACTCACTGTGTCAAGAGGGCTCCAGGCGGGGTACTGGAGATGATGTCCCGTCATTACACTCAGTGCTTTCATGAAACCCAGCTTGGGATCGGGATCAGAGGCGAAGCAGAGTAGCATGGTCATGTAGTCCAGTTGAGGCGGGGTGGTAGAGTGATCGGAAAACAGCTGGAAAAAGAACTGCGGAGGAAAAACATGGAAATATAATGTGCTATTATCATAATAGTAATAGCTGTAAGGCATTCCACCCTTGCTGGCGCTTTACCTTGCGTAAGTTCGCTCGACGGTTATTTAGAGGCTCATATGAGTCCTCGGAGATGGACTGCTCTTGCTCACTGGAAAACCACAACTCCGTCTGGTGTTAGGAAAGGAAGAGACCAATGACTCCCAACCACATCAGTGTGCCATAAGAAACTTGTTATTTGTATTCCTTTTCATACAAATTGTTTAGTTACTACATTCACTACAAATTATGTATCCTTGTGTTAGCAATGTAGTGACAGACAGAATCATTAAATGCTCTTCCACTAGATGACAGAAGGTTGAATTATCCTATTGCAGACAAAAGACAAACTAAAGAAGAGTTTTACAACTGCGGTATAATAAGTGTCTCAGTCAGTTGCGGTAATGATAATCGCTTTTTACAGGGTACAAAAATATGTGGCTGTGTCTGTCTACATATGTTGCTGCAGTATTTGTGTTCAAACATTCAATAGAGAGAAGTGTTATAACACCGCCCTCTAGATGCTTTTCGTTATCCCCTCTCTGTGTTAGCATTAAGCAAGGGGAATGAGGTTGTTTTAGATACACAACATGCAGTAGTCTTTGATTAATGTTTGAGAATATACTTCTACAGAAAGTGGCATTTTATATCTTGAAGAATTATTTGAGCATCTACCAAACTGCTCCTTATTGTTGTGAAAAAAAATGTGCTTCCGTTAAAATAAGGGTTGGGAAAAGCTGGAATAGCCAAACTCTCAAATTGATTGGGGAAGATTAAACAACGCCACAGAATGGAGATAACGCTACAAGAAGTTAGGGTCTTCATTCCCGCCGCACAGACTAACCTGCAGATACTGCTCCTCACTTATATACCCTGTGTCATCGGTGTCTGCTGCCTTGAAATGCTTGCGCACAAGGAGCAGTTGTGTCAAGGAGGGAAACGGCCAAGGGATGGCAGCACTGAGAAGGAATCGACGCCAGTCTATCTGTTTGGACCCATCAGTGAGCAGAGATATGATCTCGTTCAACTACAAACAAGAGAGGAAATATAATGTAATGACACACAAGATCGGGCCTCACCGAATGGTAGAAAGTCACTGGCTGCAACATAAGCTACATAATGTGAATGAGATTCAATTCAAGAGCTGTATGAATCATTTTGACTGACACCGTCAGAGAGGCTTTAATTGTCGTTTGCACACTGGATCATCCTGATACCTGTGTTTCAGTCATGTTCTCCCAAGGTTCGGGCAGAGTGTTGAAAGGGAGGATGTCCCTGATTAGATGGAAGAATTCCGAACTGGACATTACACCTGGAAATTGAGGGAGGAATGATTAAAAAAAAATAAAATTAGGTGAAATAAAAGCCAGCTGGACAGACACCAATAATAGATTGGTTGACCTGTTGGAGCCTCATTGCAAAGACAGTGGTACAGCGAGTCCAGTTGAAGGACAGTCAGCATTGAGGTCGTTACTCTCTCCGATGCAAGTGGACTCAGTTGGGTTGGTGGACTTGGAATCAATTGGGAGTCTCCATTCAAATAGAAATCAATACTTTCCTAAAAGCAAGAAAATATGGAATGGAATGAAAAAACCATGATTGCTATTCACTACAAAGTAGCATCAAAAGCCATCTTTTGGGGTACAAAAATACAAATTGTAAAGGGCCGCAAATGACATTTTCAACGAGATAAGGATCCATTTATCAGGTCTGTCAGGCCACGAGCGATAATACTGAAACATTCTAAACAAAATGTTCATTTTTAATTTTCTGTGCCTGTTGGCGTAATGACCAAGTGCCGCAGGCCCTCAAGACTTTTGTTGATACATTTTATGAATTATGCAAGGATGTCCTTGAAGGTGAAGTCAACCCAAACATTTTCTTTAACATGGCCGAAACATAGCATTCTGATTAATATGGCGTTGGCGGAATATGAGTTAAGCAGTAACATCCACCTCTTTTTTTCCATCTCAGGCGGCAGCCATTTTGGCGCTTGCTGTCGACTGAAAATGACATCAGAGTTGCTCAGGGCTCAGGTAATCACCAATCATGGCTCAGCTTAAAAAAAACTGGTGAGATGGCGATAAACGAGTGGATTTTGTTGCTTAACTCATGTTCACAAATGCAATATAAATTAGAATGCTATGTTGAGACTAGTGAAGGCAAATAGAGCATTTAAATGCAAATCGTTTTTCGGTGGGGTTACTCCCCTTTAAAAAGAAATTTAAAAGACAAGACAGGGCGTTACTTACCAGCACCAACTCGTTCTGAAGCTTAGAAGCAGTCTCGATGAAGTGGCGCACTACATCTGCAAGTTGGTCAATACTAAAAAAAAAATGTGAATGACTCATGCTCAACTTGCTCATTTTCATGAACATCACAAGTTACATAAACTGTGCAATGGCATAGAAACTTCAGACAACTAACCTCTTCATTTGTGCAACATAATGTGCTTCTAAACTGTCTCGCATGTCACCAAAGATCTCTTCTGCTCTGCTTTGCAGAGAGTTCACCAGGACCAGCCCGTGGCCTTTGACTAGCTTGATTCGTACCTTTGATGCATTCTCTGGAAACACGCAGAAAAAACACCAACATGTATATAGAACAGAGACTGAGTCAGTGAATTGCTTTACAGCGTAAAATTCATGTTTGTGAAAATTTGCATGTTTGGGTAAGTCTTTTGTTTTGTTTGTTTGTTTTTTTTTTTTCAAAAAAATAATCACAATGGGTTTGTAACATTTTGGACAGAATCCTTCACAAGTATGTAGGATTAAAGAACAACATGTTAATTTGTATGTGAACATGGCACGCGATACCTTCCTGCTTCAAGGCGGCTGTGTATTCTCTGATTATGAGTTTCTGTTTGACATTTTTAACAGCGACAGGGGACTTCTCCACAGTCTCCACAGCTGGTGGCGGGCTGGGCGCAGGAGGAGGAGATGGAGAACCTGAACACAAGATGTACACAATATGTATTAGAAAATAATATAGAAAAGCTGCTAGGAGCCAACATGCTCAGCAAATTCACTGCCTTTCTGTTTTTTATCTTTGTCTTTATTCTTTTTGTTTGCATTGTCCTTGTCTTTCTCCTTTTCCTTTTCCTTCTCTTTGTCCTTTTCCTTGTCTTTGTCCTTATCTTTCTCCTTCTCCTGGGCTCTTTCTTTCTCTTGGATTCTCTCTCCGTCTTGTGTTTTCAGCTCCACCTGCTGAGGTTCTGTTGACACCTGTACATGAACACGAGTCACAGTTTAAAACATGTCTTCCATATATATGCTACATCCATAATGTTCATGTTCTGAAATTCAGTGTTGCACAAGCAGCATTACCAGTTTACTTATGACCGTGAGGGCATCGTCCTGTTTGGCGATTAAGATCTCACGAAGTAACTGGAGGCAACAATAGGAGAACCATTATCTTAATGATGCAACTGTGCATTACTATCAAAAATATTCATTTGTATGTTTTAGGTTAAATTGTGTAAGTTGCCCATTTTGAATATATATATATTTTTTTCCAATTCGGCGCAGAAATTATACTGTACTTTATTATACTGTACTTAACAGAAAAGGGAGCAAGTACTATGTTAAAAAACAACAGGAAATCATATTACCTTCGAAGGTCCAATATCTTCAATGTCAAGGAGGGGGATGGAGTCGAGGTGTTCCTGTTGACCCGCATTCAGATAGTAGTCCCGCAAAATATTGCGTGTGTTCTGAAAACGGCTCATTTCCACCTATGAAAGATTTTTTTTAAAGCATTTTTTTATTTAAATGCTTAATTAAAAAAAGGTTCAGGGTGAGGTAAGGTACTGAATGAGAACTAGGGATTGGAATTGACAACAATTTAACGATTCGGACCGGAACACACTATCCATACTGTTTATCGGTCCAATTTCTTCCGAATCACAGCCGAGAACAAGACACCTTAATTGGAAAAGCTGTTTCTTTTTTTCTAAAAGGACTTTACAAGTGGGAACTGTCAGACAAGTAAACGACTCCTAGAATCTAAATAATGAAAACCGGTTCTCAAACACACCGTTTTCCATTTCTTTAAATCTGCACTAAATATTTGGCCCACTTAATGAAAATGTGTTACCTGTATGAGTCTTAAATGATGGTTGACAAGGATCGTGGTGTGGTCCTCCAACCATTTCTCACGTATGAGCACAGCCCGTTGTGTCTCATCGTCCTCCTTGTGCGTGTCGACAATGTCCCACAAATGCTCACGCAGGTCCTAGGCACCAATCACAACACCTCGGTTTACACACTTCTATGTTCAGTGTTTTTTTTTTTTACTTACATCCAGGCGGTGATTTAATTCTGCTTTGGTCTCCTCATTTTTCCTCAGGTCATCAGGTATACTGTTGTAGTCCTTCTGCCACTGAGATACTAATTCCTGCTTCAGGTCTGGTCGCTCCAGGTATTGCTTGAATTCCTCCCTGGAAATGTGCCACATGGTTCGGAATGAAATGCTTTAAAAAAATAAAACTGCTGCATAAAATGAAATATAACGTACAATGGTATGCCTGAGGTGACAAGATTAAGAGAAGAGCCTGCACTAATCCTCTTCATTCCCAATATGATAGCTTTATGTGTGCAGATATTAATAGGGCTGATAAATTGGGCGCCGCACACACCTCTCACCGCACCGTCTCTATTGTGACTGCACATACAATTTGCCATGTAGCTGTAGATGAGTAGCGTAATCAGCTCTTCTTACTACAGTCTTACTACAGCAAATCAGTGGAATTTTGCTTATTTGGAGTGTAAGCTGTGGAGAAAAAACTTGATGTGCTTGGGAAAAAAACTGTTTGCAATTTTGGAATCAGCATGCCAATTTAAGTTTTCATCTGCATAAAAATCATGAAAAGATTTGAATATGGGAAATAAAACTTGCTCAAATACAGAGTCATTATAAACGGATTGCACCTGAAAGCCTAACAACTATTTCTGAAAGATTAAATGCAAATGTATTGTACTGTATCTGACCTGAATATACTGAAACTGATAAGTACTAAATATACTACATACTGCAAATAGCTACAAGCTTTTCTCTGACATGTTTGATCTTATTGCAAGTTTTAATTGTAAATGTTCTACCACACTTCTAGAATCAATGCATTAAAATGTTACATGAAAACACACTTTCAGATATAATTTACCTGATGTCATACAAGTGTTGGTCAATAACAGTGCGTTCTAAGCGGAGCGCCTGCATCACAGCCTTGACACTGCTCACATAAGAATCACATATTGACTCCCACTGTTGGCACATATACTCCGCTTTATCCTAAATGAAGAGAACAAAAGGACACGTTTAGAGAAGGAAGGGAATGCCTCTCTGCTATGGCCTCCTGATGACAACACAAACTCTTTCCTACTGAGGACAGTGGCTCATCTACGTAGACCCAGCCGGGAGAACCCGGGCTAGGTGAGGTAGAAGTGGGTGAGGCTTCTTGCAAGTCCTCATCGGCCATTGAGTCAGCTGACATCTTGCTTGCTGCATCTGCAGTTTGGGCAGAAAGGTCCATTAAATTCTGATGACTTCTACTATAGTGGCCACTCAACACCACTCTAATTTAACACATAAAAGCCTTTGTGAAACATTCCAGTCCAATGGAGCACCGCACTCAGTTAATTTAGATAAAGACCTTTTCATTCGACCCATACTGAGTCACGTCAGGTGTGCCCCAGGGCTCCTCTTGGGAGCCACTTCTCTTTTCTAGCTTTATTAATGATTTGCCTAAAATCTGTTCCGACTATCACATTCCATTCTTTGCATGATGATTCGTTTATATACTGTTCCAAACTAGAATTTCCACAAATGCAATGCACATTGTAGGAAGACTTAAACTCTGTACAAAAATTGTTTAATGGTAGTCAAAAAAAGAATCAGAAAGATATAAGCAGATTATATAATGTTTGGATGGCTCTTAAAAAGAACAAATCCTACAGTATGATATTTTCTTGCAGGGCAAGTTCTTTTCTCTAACCAAATACTTTCCTTGATGGGTTCCCCCTTGAGAAAAGGCTTGACCCTCAGCTTTCTTTTAAATCTCACGTTGACAGAAGTTTAAGTGAAGCTTGAGAATTATTAACCGTTCTATCAAATGTTTCAGCTTCCAATGTTTACGTATCCTTGTTTTTACTCACGCATGCAGTTATTTTTTTAATTGACATCATGTATATGCAGTTTACTTCAGTTTGTGATTGGTTGGGGAGGGGAGGGTGACTATGCGGAAAGATGTGTTTAGATGGATGGCTTGTGTTGTGTTGTTATGTTTATTAACTCATTCAAAACCAGCCGAGTAAAAAAAAATAATCTTTGACGTCTTTAGCGGTCACTAATCTACACATTGGATCATTTTATTTTGTTCCTTACACAACTTTGCAAACCGTTCAAGCTTGTTTTCACATATTACAAATATGACTATTGTACCTATTGGGGTGGCTGGGTTGGATTTGTCCTCGGAAAGACTCCATTGCGATTCTTCATGTTTGACGTCTTCTGTGACGGACGACGTGTGGACAGAGCTCACAGCAGGAGGGGGAGACACTGCAGGTACTGGGCTGTCAAACACAACTTCTTGAACACGGAGCAACCTAGGAGCTGGTGCAGCAGATTGAAAAAATATCATAGAAGTCAACAACGTTTTGTAAAGATAGTATGTTCCTGTGCCCAAAATGGTTATTTGAAATCATTGATGTCCCGTTACCTTCCTGTTTTTGCACAATAGCTTTCTGCAGGATATTTTTCATGGTCACGTAAAGGTCCTCCTTTGCTACATCTGCATTCACACGCATCAAAATACTTTTCCTCCCAGCGTTTCCAAACCATTCCTCTAGTTTAATCCATTTATCCTGAAAAGACGTGATCCTAAAAGAGGTGAATGGATGTTAGACTGGGCATGCAAGGCATCAGCCAATCTAAGCAGTTCACCCAATTTTATTACCTGTGCGGAATCTGCGCCACAAATAATCTGTTGTTTACGTGTGGAGACGCTGTGGCAGCAGGAGAGTGTTTTGTTGAGCCTCCATCTGTACATGAAAGAAATTTCACACAAATCGAAACAAAGTAATAAAATCCTTTTGAACGGTTGCTGAAGTGGCAGTACGGTGCACGGGCATCATGTGAATTGTCATGTGCACATTTTTGCAGATATTGTCTAGTGGGTTCTTCCCTGGCCAAAGCACCACCTTCACAAAATTTGGGGAAATAATTTTTGTGTTTTCTGTCCTATTATTTAATTTTTGCAACCGGTATATTAAAACAATGCAATGAAAAGCAACAATAAAGCAAGTGCATGACAAGGCCAAAATATTAAGCACCCATCACTTCACTGATTATTCGAAACTTACCAGCGTAATTGACCGCCCGCTTGGCAACACACTGATCAGGAATATCCAGCAGTACAGCCAAGTCCAGTGCAGGCGGCGGAGGCGGTGGCAGCGGAGGATTGGGATCAATGGCGAGGTCTATCTTTCTGCCCACTAATTCGTACCCGGTGTCGAGAGAGGCGATGGCTGTCTCCAGTAGATGAGCCTGATCGATGTTGAGTGGAAAGCCATCTAGGATCCAGCCTGACTCGAATGAAATCTGGCTGCTCACAAGATTGCAATTATTTCTTATAGCGTGTGTGCCAACTATTTTTTCACGTGAATATTCTATCACTATGTGCAACGAAGTGATACCTGATAGCCTCCACGACAATATCCACCAACAGCTCATCGGGAATGAGGTTGCCTTTGCTCAGCTCCTCTGCAGCAGCACCTCCCAGCATTGCACGGATGGACAACTGGGATAAACCGAAAGGTTGATTTTTTAAAGGACACACTTGAATCTTGAATCCTGTGAGTTTTTTCAGCCATTGCTTCTCTTACATTTATGCGTGATCTTTCCTCCTTTCCGTGCAGATCTGAAAAATGGCAGACATTAATAACGATGACAAATTGACGCCGCGGATGGCAGAATTAGAGGGTATAACTAACTGTATTAGCTAATAACTCACCAGTATTCAGAATGCTCACGAGTTCGTTCTCATTTTCTTCATTTTCTTCTCTCACCTGCACATGTTTTAAAATTATTACTGCCGAGCTTCTAACCTCCAGTATTGTCTGAGAGGTGATTCTTGACTCACCCTCTCTCTACTTTGGTGAGCGTTAAGAGCCTCCTCTACTACCTTGTCCACTGATAGGACACATATTTTGAGCTCTACAAGTAGAAGACAACATACTTACTTACTTAGAGAGAAAGAACGTAAGAACAAACACCGTTTGCTTAACTGACGTGATGTACCTTGAGCAATCTTCTTCAGACAGGTGGTCTTGCCCGAGCAGAACTTGCCCAGAACACATGCCTTGAGCCTGTAGCCAGGAATTTCTGATGGGCTCGGTGGCGGGATCAAGCTCCTCATTCTCAAGAACACATGTCTGAGAATCATGTTGTGGCTCGGCACAACTGGTGAATTGGCCTCCCCGGACTCCTCTGTCCATGTCCATTCTCCCACCATGTTCTGACACGCACCACACGGTCACAACACAACAATGTCATGTCAAAACTAAGCGTGCAATTAATCAAAATTAAATGAAGATTACGATTATTACACTCAATGATTACAAAATTTGCATAGTCGCAAAAAACGATTATTATGCACAGTATATATTATTATATATACACCAACGTTAAAATTGTACTCATTTTACGATGTCTAATAATATAGTGAGTAAACTTGAGTTAAAAATTTGGACGTTCTATTGAAATGGTTCATTTAGACGTTACAACAGTCCTATTGCAATTTATAAGCAAGTAAACGGCTTTGCAATGTTTGTTTAAACAAGGAAACTATACTCATATTTTTCTTTTTTTTAAATTTCAAGATAAAATAAATCTCATTTGTCTTGATATTGTTTGAATAATCGGGATTTCAATTATTACTAAAATAATCTTGATTAATATGTTTTTAAGCAATAATCACAATGTCGAATCAGCATATTGATATGTCAAAACAGTGAGGTGGATGGAATAATTCAGCAAAAGAGAAGTGTTCAGTCATTCATATTAGATATGTGAACAATAGTGTTTGGGTTCAAGAGAGCAAAAAGCAAGCACAAGTGTGACATTTATATTTTTGTTCAGTATAACTCACAACATATTCCTCGTAATCCTGACTGTTGAGTAGCTCCTGTTTCTGGAGCTCTACAGGGTCGGGTGAGGTGGGCCGCTGTTGCTCGTAAAGAGGAAGACCGTTTAACAGCAATTCCTTCCATTCACGCATCAGCTTTGCTGGAATCAGGCTGCAAATGGCACAGCCTTGACTTGAATCCGGTCCAAAATCATAGAAGCTAAGTATATTCCACCATAGTTTTGCTTACTACTGTGAGGAATGTAATTTCAATTGTCATACAACCAACTTGGAGAAGGGGTGAACTTTGTGGGTGAGAAACTGCAAATTTGAGTCAATTTTGTCAATTTTATCTTGAGAAGTGCTAGATAAATTGCAGTTATTAATATTGCTATGATTACTAAAGCCTGATTCAACATGTGTGGTTCAAACAGATGACTTACTTTGTGGTGAGCAGACGATATTCCCCAACCTTGGTGGCCAAATCCACAATTTGCTCCAAAATCTCCTTACAGTTCTCAAAATGCTTCTTGGATCTGTTCCGAGCGCACTCAGCAGCCATCTTCTTACAGAATTCCAGCTCCAGTTGGATCTCCTCTGCCCGGTCCAGCTGAGCTTGACGCGTCAAGGCCTGAATCACAAAGATACCGCATGAGTGCATGTGAGAGGTCAGAAAATGTCAGATATGACATCCACAAACACACAGGAGTGCAAAGTGCGCATCCTGTCGACACTCACCGCTTCCCTTTCAAGAGCTTCTCGGAATTCCTTCTCTCTTTGTTGCTGGAACTGCTGTTCTATCAGCAGGCGGTTCTGCCAGAACGCATCCTTCTGCTTGCGCATCTGGAGTAACTGCACCGCCAAACGCTTCTCTTGCTGAGTCTGGCCTGTAAGAGATCTTACCAGCTGCTCTTCTCGCCATCTTTCCTGCAGGGCGGGGGACCCACATTGCCAATAAGTGTGGTGATCTTAAGACCAACCTAAATTACAGATGAGCTGGAATGTTTTCCCAATGCCCAGTGTCTGTCTGAATAGAATTATTCAAGCTTACTGTATGTGACCCACCTCTTGAGCCACATGGGCTTTGAGCTGCTCGACCAGGCATCTGATTCGTCTCTTTTCTCTCTGCTCAGAAGCCGCAACATTCTCCTGCAGCCTCTGGCGGATCTCCTGAATATATGTGCTGCTAGACTGGAGCGTCAGCTCATTTTCACCTCCACTGCCCTGAGTGCGACCTCCCAGTGGAACGTCGAGGCCGCTAGTGAGAGCAAAGAGGTTCAAAAAACATAAATAACATTTACAGTATCCCCCCACATATGCGAGGTTCACTATTCACAAATCTTTTTGATTTTTTTCTGTGGAAGCCATCCTCAGTTATTTTGTGGAAAACCCAGCTAATAGTGTTTTTTGGTCTTTCTGAAAAGCCCTAAAAGACTTGCCGAATAGGACATTAGTACATTGGTGTCAAGAAACTATGTGGAAGTTACACATCTCAACTGTGAGACAGGCTTGAGTAGCAGGGAAGGAGCAACATTTATCCTGGTTTCTTCACAGAAGAAATTGCGAGCAGCCTTTATCGTATGTGCATCTTATTGAAATCAAATCATCTGTTATGTATTCACTTCCTTTTTTTAAAGGTTTATTGTTATTGTATTTAATTAACACCAATATAATAACGAGCGGTATTATTTTTCCCTCATAAAATGATCATTATTTTTTTTTTCAATGCATAGATGTCATCTCCCTCCAGCACATTTTCTACACTTCATTGATTATTACATATGTTACTATATGAGAACAAATCAGTCTGCAATAAGAAACGTAAACATATCAGATTCATGCATCGTAAAAATGTTTTTCTCACCCTGAAGAGGAAGCCAAGCCTGAAGTGGTCAGCTTCTTCCTGTTTATCTCAAACTCTGCAATTTCGGCCTGGACTATCTGTATGGACACAACATACTACTTTGACATCATTCACAGACTTGCAACTTTGAGCTCAAGGCCATGTCTTTGCAGAGCAAGTTAAGTCGGACGACTTTGAGCAGGATACCACATCTAGTTAGTTTATTTGAGCCAGCGAAATTAAATGCAAGTCATCTCAAAGGCTTAAGGAAAAAGCAATCATTTTCCTGGAGGGATTTTTTTCTTCCTTCATCATATTACAAAAATACAAAAAACATCTTTTCTGTCATCATTTCCCACTCAAAGGTTTTGAGATATCATGCGGGTATTTATTTGAGTTCTTGAGAGAATTGCGCTCTCACTGCCATTTGAACAGGGGCATGTAAACTTTTTATATCCGCAGTAGCTTCCACTCACTTCCCGTGTAAATAGATTTATTGACTGTGTTGATTATATTAACAGAAATTAAAAGAAAAGTTACATACTACTACTGTTTTTTTTTTATTATGTGAATAATTTGGGCGAGTTCAATTGAAGAATACTTTTTAGCTTTTTGCCTGGACACCAGGTCTAAAGTCTTACATCAGGTCCAGGTTTAATATGCTCAAATTCAAGTTTTTACACGGTAGGGTTGAGACTGAGATTAGGTCAAGGCTCATCATCTATTTGAGCTTGAGTCCATGCAAGGTCTTGAATTTATGTCAGCGACTGCACAAGTTTCATTCAAGTCCAAGTCTCGTCTCCAGTCTTTGAGTTTAGGCCAAGTCCAGTTTTTGATGTCAGGTATTTTTTTTTTCCCGGAATAAAATACAAAATCAGGTGAATCCAACGTCGTCGTCCCCCTCAAACCTTTCATTTTGGAGCACAAGTCTAGTCTAGCTTTTGAGTTTGAGCTCAAGCCTGGTCTCAAATTTTTAAAGCAGAGGCAAGATCAAGTCTGAATTTTTTGCAGTAGGACATGACGGTACTGCAAGTCTGAATCTCACAAGCCTTGTTGCTGTAATTACAAGTCAAGTTTGAGCTTCATTTTTTAAACCCAAGACCAAGTCTAGCTTCAAGTATTATCAGGGGAAAATTTGGATGGATGAAATTCAAGCACAGATTTTTGAGTTTTGAACACGTAGCTTGCGTTTGAGTGTGACCTCTGCTTGCTGATCTTTGCGTTGTTGATGCTTTTGCCGCCTCATGTTGACCAGTGAAGAGTAAGGAGGAGGTTTTGGCACTTGGACGTCAGTGGCCTGGGTTTGACTTGACATGACATCACTGTATTTTGGACGACCGAGCTGCAAAACATACAGAATAATGTCGGTGATGTGTGATTTTTATGATTTGGATGTGAGGCTATTAAAGCGGTGAGGTAGGTAATGGTGAGAATGTGTGTGTGTGCGTGTGTGGGGGGGGTGGTTCTGCATCTTATTTTAATCCTGTTCTGGGTTGAATTTATGCGTGTTGATAGAGGACACTGTGAGGCAGGCAATGAGGATTTTCCTTGAGCACCTTCCTCATGTGAGTTGCTCTCTTCTCATCCTGGTCTTTAAGTTGACTCTTCTTCTGGGCTGACTTGTCAAACTGAGGCCGCCTCTTCTCTAAGTCTTGATTAACTTTCTGTAACTTCATTTCTGCATCGCGTTTCTTCACCACAAGATGGAGACGCTACAGGAAAGAAATACATGGATAGGATCCATATTCAGGTTTCTTGTATTTTGTACTTGGTAGAGGTTTCTGTTTAACACCGTGCTGCACAGACAAAGCTCATCACACTTACATCGGAGAAGATTTCATGACCTTTTTTATGCAGGGCATCCGTTTGCATGAGTTCGGATTTCCTCTTTTTCTGTTTCTCTAGCGAGACATAGAGCTGATAAAGAAGATGTGTGGCAGCGCCGGGCTTCTCCTGCATCAGTCCTTGAGCTGTGGTATGGTCGAAGGAGATGCCTAGCCGATGGAGAGTTGGTTCCAGCCGCGTAAAATTGTTTAGTTTGGACGTTGAGGTGCTGCGGGCACATTTTTTTTTTCCAGATTAAAACTAATAAGGATTCAAGCAAACCCAAACAGCTTTGAGAGCTTGAGAAGAAAATAAATGAACTTACTCTGTTTTCATAAAGATGCTGACATCATTAATCATTTGATATTTATGTAAAACTTCTCCAATTAGGTAACCATTAGAGAAATCCTTTGCAAAGTTCTTTGGTTCTGAAAGGATGAACATATGTGAAAATTCATGGTAAATAAAAATTACAAAACGTAACATGAGTTTTAAAACTTGAACCCAAATCAACATATTTAGCAAATTTAATGACAAACAACAAAAGACTGAGAAGAGAACATAATACTGATGCTGAGGGAAAATGTAGATTACTCCATTAAGCACCCATCGTCCCATTTTCGATTCTTCTTTTGTCTGTTATCCTCACTAGGATTGCAGATGAGCTGGAGCCTAACCCAGCTGACTTTGGACAAGAGGCAGGGTACACTTGTGACACTAGTCCAGTAAATCACAGGGCACTTGTAGAAAAACAACCAATCACACCAACTGACAAGCCTTCAATTAACCCCCAGGGGATCTAAAAATTGTACACACACCTGTTCAAATGTGAGGTATTTCTAATGCGAAAAAAATTAAACCACGATAAATGTCATTTGTGTCATGTCATTATCCACACCGCTTATCCTGTACACGTCGCGGGAGGGTGCTGGAGCCTATCCCAGCTGACTACGGGCGAAAGGCGCACTACACCCTGAACTGGTCGCCAGCCAGTCACAGGGCAGACATAGACACCGTCAGTGAGTGGGAACTGAACCCACGGTGCCTGCACACAACGCAGGCAAGTGTACCACTACACCATCAGTGACACCACGATAAATCGGAATAGTAAAACTAACCTACTGAAAAAAATAAATGTCATTGCAAAAGTGTGCACACCCATTTATAAATTGGATGTGGTTATGTTCATGATCAACTAATCTCTTTCAAACACAAATTAAATGGGAAACAGCACACACCAGCCCCGATTTAAAATGCCTTTCATGATTTAATGCACCTTTAATTAACGCTTCATTCAAGTAGTGCAATTCAAACAAAAAGCACAACGCATACATAGATCATAGTGAAGTATTTCACGATTTTGTGCCATGACATATCAGGTTTTCACTGTCAAAGGTATTTACAGCATTGAGTGAATTTGTCTAAGTTTGTCCGTCTATGCCAGCAATTTATAGTGACTGGAAGATAGTGCTGGCCCAATTAGAATATGATTTGGGATCTTACCCCACCATGCATTTTAAGATGCGCAAAAACATAAACAGAAGAAATACTCTCACTTTTGGGGAGCCCTCTAGTGGTCAGGGGACCTCCAGCTACTTAGTTACCTTATGCATCAGGACAATTAAAATGCTATTCCACTTCATGTCAATTAACCTGGGTACAGTATTCACATTTGTGAAACTTGTTTTGTCTTGGCTCAATAACAATTGGGACACACTGAATAAATTAAAGAGCATAGCACTAGTGAAACATAATCAAACCTCTCTATTATATTATTATTTATTGAGTGGAACCATCTAAAAATAAAATGTAGCAATAGCTATTATTTAGCCGGTAAGACAAATTAGCCTTAACACTCTTTCAACTTGTCAGGGTGAATCATTTTGGCTCGACACTGAGGCTTAACGAGAAAATAATTATTCTTACTACTACTAAAAATAATAGTAATAATAATAATAAACGCAAATGAATCAACCACGGACAGCATTAGCATTCATGGGATGGCACTCAAGTAACTGTCAATACATACCGATAACCTTTGACAGGCGAAGCTCCTCGTTGAGCCATTTGCACAATATGTCCGACATATTCTTCTTTTGAACATTTGTTTAGCAACTCCTCTACTTTTTCCAACGTCCTATTTGGGGTCGTTTGGAACTCTTCCCCCCGATAAAACTGGACTAATTTTCATGGAATTTTACGTCATCAGGTGCCGGCGGACGGCAAACAGAAGCGTCGAAGTGGTGTTGCCAAGGTAACCGGTAAAGGGTACTTTAAGTTCTTTTTTGTCACATTCGTCACGTCGTGGTACCGCTCAGTTAGCCATACTTTTAAATGTAAAACCTGTAATAACTCCTCAAAAACAATGCTTGCGTGGAAATAAATCAAGAGCGCCGGATGAAATGAAACATTTCAAAGAAGTTGAGGGACTCCCAAGTGTTGTCACCATGGATACGTGACAACAGATTTGAGTAATGTGCATGGGCGCTCGTTGGAAAAGGCGGGTCACCTAACCCTGGATCCGTTATTCACGTCTGCGCGCTATACAGTGCAGAGGGTGACGTGCTTACCAACTGATCTAGGATCTGTTCGTATTCGCAAAACAATTGGGTCAACAGGGACATGCCATTTTTAATTTTTGTAGCCATTGCTCGAAAATATGCAACATTTCTCAAGAAAAATCAAAACATTCATAAGTGAATAACACAAGTAGCCAGACAAATGAGATTTTTATTATTTTTACAGGAGAAACATTTCAGCTTGGTGTTAACATTAAGTATTGGTTCAGGAAAAAAAATCCACAATTTCATATTCTGTCCTCTTATTCTCCCTCCTAATCATCTTCAGGAATTACAAACACAAGAATAATATTCTCGCAAAGATCGTAGAATTTAAAGCATTTCAATAATTGGAGCATTTAGAGATGTACATTTACTGTAGTCATAAAGTCATGCACAGCATTAGTCAATGTTATTTTTAAAGCCATAGAAGCTCAAACCGTGTAAGGTATCGTGATTTTGCAGTGTTTGCTTATACAGCATGCATTTACAAATCAGGAAGAGCAGCGGCAGCGAGCTACCCTGATGTCATCTACACAAGCACGTTTTCTGCTTTACTCGAGTCCACATCAGCGTCGGGAAATGTGATTCAATGCTAATGCACTAAACTATCATTGGAAGACAAGCACAATATAATATGACAAACATTCAGATCTGTTGTTTAAATCGTAAACAATCCTAATTCCTATCTAAGAGAGCAAAAGGATACATGTACAGGTCACTACCACAAATTATTTCGTATAAAATGTTACCTGTCAGCACAAATAAACAATCTAGCAACATACCCTGCCTCATTAGAAATAGGCTTTAAAAGGGGAAAAACACTGTGCAGCTATGTTTAAATCTTCAAAACTATATCCTCTGTTCCATATATGATCTAATATCGGCTTTGACAGTCATTTGACCATTCACTGTAGCTTTTGGATTGAATCCAGTCAATCTGTATTTATTGTAAAGAAAAAAAAACAGCATTGCTAAATGAAAACATTTACCTCAGTAGTCAAAAAAGGACCACCTGAGAAGTAGATCAGCAAAGTCATCCAGTTCCACCCAAGTTGTATTTGCCACCATTCCTATCACAGTAGTTTTACTTAAAGCTTGTCCGCTGTAGGCACTGAGAAACCTGACTTGGAAATTAGCATAAATTTCCGACCATATATTGACGTAAATGAAAATAACAAAGCAAGACAAAATTTGTGGCAAGGTATCATAACATGAGGAAAATATGGAGATGGCAAAGCTCCCCAAAGTTAAATGAAAGCAAATGCTTTCTAAAAACAACAATATGCTCTTACCGGGGGTCATTGGTGTCGAAACATTTTTGATCTGTTCTGAGCTACTGTCATTTTCCACAATGCATAACATTTGATTGAGTAGCAAAGCAGTCTGTGAAATGTGACATGGTGCAAATTACTGGAAGCACTACAATTATGCATTAAAAAGTTCATTCTCGATATTTGCATGGAAAACCACTGATGGCAGGTAACATATATACATGTGTCAAAAAAAAAAAGAACTGGCCTGTAAAAAAATATTTACAAAAAAAATACACATCAAACAAAAGACAAATGTAAACAATTAAAAATAACATGATAGCATTTGTTCAGTACATAACCTTGAATAAATGTTCTAGCTTATATCATCAGTGTCATCATCCAGACAGTTCCAGAGCGTAAAATTAATCACCTTCTGATTGTGTGTAAAATAATGACTCATTAAAAGTGCATCAAAAGACATGTTCCACTCATACTAAACATAAAAAAACTGTTCCTTTTTTAGTGTTTCAACAAATACTAATGGAAAGGGTGAATTTGAAAATAACTTTCATTCTCTAGTGTTTTTCAACGCAAAAAAAAAAAAACAACTAAAAGCTGCAACACTGAAAGGCGTCAGCCCTGAATGCCCACAGTCATGAAGAAAGCCAATAGATTTACCATATTGCCTCAAAAAGTGCCCTCTGCTCTAAAAGATGCCATTTTTTAACCTTTACTATGACTGCTAAAATTAAGCATCATGGTAGATAGACATCAACACATCACGCGAGCACCACTGGAATACAGAATAATGAGTAAATCAATGCCCCTGGCCATGATATGAGGAAATTGCTTTGTGTTTTCTTTTTGTTTTTCAAATATCCTGTTTACCTTCGGTCAAACTGCTACATCAAATGGAGATATTCTGTTTTAGCCAGAGGGGTGAAGCTTTTTTTCCGTTTGATCAACGTCACTGGTAATACTCATGAAGGTAAAAGGGTGAGGCCAACCTGTTAGCCGAGCAGCTTCTAATGAGAGGATATCATGGTTTTGTAGAGGAGAGTAGGCTGCTGAGCCAGCCTGTCGCGGAATTAGAGAGCGGACGTTTCTCTTCGCCGTGCTCCCCTGACTCACCGTCAGGGAGGAGGAACTGAGTGGAAGCCACGGAAGTGGGCGAGCCCAAACATGGTGCCAGGCAGTCCCGCTCCTCAGCCTCCCCGGGCGAGTCCAAATTCCAAGAGCTTTGGGGTTTGTAGCCTCCGGAGCAAGAAGCTTGTGGATCTTGGGAAGACGGCGGCGGAACGGGCCGGGAGTTGTCGCTAGCTGGTTGCCTCTGAGGGCGGTAACCCCCTCCGCTCGCAGCCATTTCGACCTCAGAGGAACCCTGGTGATCTGTGGGGAAGACCAGAGATGACCCTGAAGTTTGTATTCCTGTGTACGTCACATCGGTTTGCCCAGAGTCCATTGAAGACGAAGACGAGTCCAAAGAGTCCGGGTAGCGAGGCCTAATGGGGCGCTCGTCCATCATTTGGTTGTAGTAGCGTAAAGACGCTGGCTCATCTGTGTCGACTGGCTCGCCTCCAATCTGATCCTCTTCCTCCTCATCCTCTTCGGGAATGACGACCAGTACTTCTTTAAGGGAGTCCAACTCTGGCTTTCCTACAACATGGACCAGATTGTGGGGCGATGGCCTCACATCCAATGGACCCTGTCGGGTTCAATCAATGATCAAAGATGTAAATGAGTTACAGTATGCTTACTAAAAGAAAAATAACAAAAAGGGACAAACGCTGAAAATCAGAATAATGCAGTTTTACAACACTAGAAACTACAATAATATACTGAAATGAATGTACTTTGAAGGTTTCAGTTCAATCGGGCCTTCCTAAACACAGCACATTAATGTGCCATGAAAGATCATAAAGTTTATTTTTAATTAATTAACCTGCAATTATGATAGAAGTTATCTATCTATGCTAGCAACTTACAGTGACAATTGGAACAATTAAATGTATCCACGTGTTGCCATTCAAGCGACGGAATGAGACTTATTTTGATGGGGTGATGTGTTGTGAGATGACTTGAATGTAAAAAAAAAAAAAATAAAAATAAAGAGGAAAAATTGACTTTCAAACGTATTGGTGTCCTCACTATCGTGGTCAGACATTAAACTGACACGTACTTGTATCCTGGTCCAGTCGTCATTCAATTTGGGCTGCGGTATGTCTGGATAGAAGGCCGTCTTTACCCTGATGTGAACAAAATGGAAGAAAGTGTTAAAAACACATATGTCACTTGATGTGACTTAATATCATTATTCAGGTCACATGCTTTCAACCAGAAAAGAAACTGCGCTGACTCACCATTTTCGTTTCTTGTAGCAAAGGAAGGTGACAATGGACAGCAATAAAACTACAGCACCCAGAGACGCCAGTAATTCCAAGATGAGCCAATCCCCTTGATGGAAGAGAACAAAGGAGAAATTATTGCCCAAGGATATTTACAGGGCGTAATATAAAGTATTTAGATAATGCACCTACCTAACTGCTCCACTGTGATCGAGATGGTGGCGCCTGTGTCCTCGCCTGCCAAAGTGTAGGCTTTGACAGTGAATTTATAGGAGCCCTCGGAGAGACCTTTGACTGTGTACTTCCTCCTTCCTTCTCCCGATAGATTGGCTGCAAGAAAGCACACGATATAGCAGTCATGCTGCTGCTCTCAACCACTGCTAGACCGTTAGAAGAAGACAATATGTACCTAGTAGCACAAGCTGGGAGTCATTGCTAAGGTAAATGTTGTAACCCAAGATGTATCCCCTCCTGCTGGCCTCCGGCATGGCTCCCCACGTCAAGAGGACGTCCAAGTCCTGCTGACTGATGAACAGGTGGGGGACGGCTCTGGAGGGAGCTTGGGTAGGGAAGGCATTAATGTGGTTTAAAATTCAAGGACATTTTTGAAAGGAATGTTGCTTCAGTGACAAAAAAAACAGGTTGGTCCTACTTACCCAGTTCCTGCATGTAGCCCTGCCAGTACTGCAGCAGCTCTGAGGAGCAGCTGAACAGGGAGATGTTGTACTTCACACCTGGCTGGAAGTTGGCTGAGGAAGGGATAACAGATTGTTGTTGCTTTAATGTAAATATCCCAAAATGTAACAATGAAAGACATTTTTATTGAACTGTTTGCACAACCGCTTAATGGATTGTGGTTACGTTCAGAAATAACTAACCACATTCAATCATGACTGTCCTGTGAAAAACAGTGATGTGTTTTTTTTTCCATTAATGGGTTTCTTCGATACAGATATTGCATTAAATTGGAAAGAATTGTTTTTCACAGGACAGTGACAATATTTTCCCACGTGTTTGAACCATAAGAAAATCGCCCAACAAAACCAGCAATGAACTTCTTGGACACATATCATAAAAGCAGACTCAAACACACCTGTGTTACAGTTTGTTTGTTTTTTTTTACTTCCCCTCTCACATTCTTGAGTTGCACAGGTCACATTCACACCTCTGGACTATTTAGACTCAGGTGTAGTCTGTTGCTGTTTTTTTCTTTAATACGAAAAGCAGTAACACACTTGCAGGGTGAATGCAGGTTTATTTAGCTTCAAATACCTGACTCAATGGATGTATTTGTGTTTCCAAATGCCAGCTTGACCCACTCCACGTGGCAGTCCTGCTGACAGAGGGCGTCATGCCACTCTATGACATACCCGCAACTTGAGTTGGTATCATCCTGCCAGACCAGGGGGAAACCTTTGTCCATATAAACCACCCTGGACTCAGAAATTTGATTCTTATCTGGGAAGAATGAGGAAATAAGATTTAAATGGATAAATAGTTTGCATCTCTTAAGTAGCAAAATGACAAAGTATATAAGAATATTTTGTTGGAATTGTGACAGCTCTATTAACTGTAAAACATACTGTATGTGGACACCCTCCTAACAATGACATACCTGCGATACTTAGAGGTATGATTACACTTGCGGGCAGCGAGTCCCCAGCAGCGTTCTTGGCAATGACAGCTGCCATGACTTGATTGTCATTGGTGAAGGCGGACATTTGAGTGAGGTTGATTGGCAGCATGGAAGTGTCAGGCGGAAGCATTGCAAAAGTGTGCTGCAAGTTCACTTTGGGGCTCCAGAGCGTCACTTCGTAAGACGTGATCTGACCGTGGCTTTCTCGGGCCGTCAGAGGCTGAAGAGGGAGAAGTAGAGTGAGAGAAATATTTATTTTAATTTCACATTTCAGGTAACTATGGGATAGAAACATGGTTCCCTGCAGCGAGATGAGTTAATACCTGTACACATGTGTCTGTTACAGTAAAACAGAGGTTTAGAAAGTAAACTCAGAGCCCAGGTAAAATGAAAACTAATGACTTCACAATATATCATTTTAAAACTTTTTTTTACAATCATAAAACTTTGATCATCCGGTATTCAAATAGAAAAAAACATACATGCATAGATAATGTATATGTATATATAAATTAAACAAAAAAAATCACCTTCCAAATGATCTGACCAGAGTTGTCATTGTTGATATGCATCCACACGTCAGGCTGATCTGGAACTGTGATGAAGATTTAATTGACGGTTAGCAACTTCACACCTTGAATATTAAAAATTCATATAGCAATACAAAAAAAAATTTAAAAACACTTAAATGACCATTCATATGATTTAGACACATGGAGCAACAGTAAATAAATGTATTTAAACCACAAATCCCCCCTCACCATCCATTTTTGTTTTGATAGAAAGGGGTTGGCTCCAATTTCCCCACTTCCAGAAATTCTGCTGGGCACCACAGCGGATTTTAATGCTGTACTCCTCATTTGGATAAAGCTCCAAAAGCCGCACCGCCATCAGACCGACGCCTGTGAAGACGCGCTGGACACATACAACATTTGTAACAAATGTGAGCACATATTGCTGAACATAAAAAGAAGCAATGGCGCTCTAACGTGCAAAGGAACTGACCTTTGTTTTGTTGTCATGAGACCGGAGCTCTACCTGACAGACAAGCGGCAGGGAGTTATACCCATCATATTCCCACTTCCACAGCAAGGTAGCATTCCAAGCATTGACGACAGCGCTCAGGTTCGCAGGTGCCACTGGGCGCACTGGGATGAAAAATGGGAAAAATCAAAAATGAATACTTTTACATTTTATCTTTGGATTGATAACAGTGAGGTGGGACACAACCACTCACCTCGGTCTCGGATTTCAGCCGAATCCAACACGCTGTCTCTACCGAGCGGATTCACAGCTTCTAGAGTCCAGTTCCCCTCCCACTGTGCCATACTACATGTCCTTAGATCATCTACCAAGGTGGCCTGCTCACATTTCCTATAAAAATATATTAGACAGTCAACTGACATTTGTTTGAGACAAAATAAGTTCTATTTTGGAGGTCAAACGCCTCTATTCTCGTTCTAAGCTAGATGTGCAATAACACACAAAGTACCTGTTGTTCAGTGAGTAGATTGTTCTCCGTTTGCCGTACAGTCGTGTGTCTCGCACTTCTTTCCACTGACACACTGCTGACATCAAATCCCGAGTCTCACACTGAAAATCACGGAGCAAAGGAGGATCTGGGGAAATAATAATCAAAATATGAAGTATGTAGATACAGGCCAAAATTCCAAGACACCAATGGGTCAAAGTATTGTTTCAAATGCCGACGACCAAAAACTCGACTTAAGTAGGGCAAAATATTTGAATTTTGGTGGGCAGAGCAGAGTGGACAATCAAAGTACTACACTTCAGCAGTCAATTTTTTAAATTTCTTTGGTGAATGTTGGATTTTATGGAGGATTTTAAAGCCATTTAGAAGATGTTTTTAGAGAGTTCCACGAAGATGGCGGCCATTTCAAACTGGTCTGCAACTTTAAGATACTCATATACGGTAATAATTCAGCTAATTGGTTTCTTTTATTTTATATGAATAGATTTAAAAGGGACAGAAAAATATTTTTCCTTCAGTGTGAATCCCTATTTTATTACGTTGTTACTGATTAAAACGGTACGAATACACAGCCAACGGCAGCCGGCCACATCAAAGCCGGTGCGCTTGTGGCACCCGGACCAGACAAAAAGCATTTAAAACCTACCAAAAAAAAAACGACTGTGGTTAAAATATATCATCCTCCCAAACCTTTTTTCAAAGGTCTGAAAGCCATGAGTGACGTAATGAACAATGTCATAAATCTGCACGCAATCTGTCCTCCGTGGCTGGGACTTCCTGCCGCACTGAACAATTACAGCTATACATTTTTAACCAAACAGGCTTACTCAAACAAATCTAACCTACCTATTTTCACTCATTCGTCTTACATTCAGACTAGCCTGTGATTTAGTTCAATCTTGAAGCCATAGAATGCTGCATGGCTCCTGCAGAAGAGTGTAGGGAAAGGCGGAGTTTTACGGTCCATCTTAGATAGTTGAGCATTTTCAGCTATTTTCAACTCATTAAATTGGTAATAATCCATGAAAATAACACACCCCATGGATTTCCACCCAACAGTGACATTATGAAATATAAATTAAAACAAAAACACGAGGGCGGCAAAGTAGATGGCTGGTTAGCACGTCTGCCTCACAGTTCGGAGGTGCACGGTTGAATTCCTGTCCTGGGCCTTCCTGTGTGGAGTTTGCATTTTCTCCCCGTGCCTGCGTGGGTTTCCTCCGGGTACTTCGCTTTCCACCCACATTCCAAAAACACGCATGGTAGGTTAACTGAACACTCCAAATTGTCCGTAGGTGTGATTGTGAGGATGATGGATGGAACCAAAGCACTGAGAATTTTACTGGAAAACAACTGGGAAAAAAAACTTACATCCAACAAAGACCACGGCTCCCGACAGTTTGGTCTTTTCGATGCTGTCCCTGCAGATGACATTGGTCCCCGTACTGATTGATGGAGCCTGATGAGTTACTGTGATGCTGTAACTCCGCCGACTCAGCCGTGTGGCGTTCATGGCTGTGTTTCCGTACTGCATTGAACCGAAAAGCCTCCCTTCTGCCACAATGCAGCAAAACGTGGTTCTGTCCCCCGCACGCACAATTCTATCCTGGGGGTACATCTGGAACTTCACATTGGTGGGCAAATCGTTTCCTGAAGAATGAGAAATAATCGGGAAAAGAGGATCATTTACGCACGGTAAGATTTAAATAGACATGTTGGGTGTATTCAAAATATTAAAGCAGGATGACCTTGGAGGATCTGTGTGCCGCTCCATTCACTCGCCACCGTCCCCTCTCTGGAGCGGATTCGGACAGACATTGAGGTACATTCGAGAGGTTCGTCTGAGGTCCAATTCCACTCGTAGCGACCGGCTGTCTGATTTAGAGTCGCATGAAGTGAGTCCTAAAACATTATGGGAACAAAGGCACATAACTGACATCAATTAAAGACATTAACATTATTTGGTTATCATTATCGATACATTATGTACAGTAAGTGTTATTGTTAATGTAGTCTTTCCTTGCCCCTTAAAGCTGTAGTAAAATATATGAGAGATAAGGTACAGCTTGGACTCGTTGCCAGTCAATCGTTGGGCATTTTCGACAAATATTTACACACACGCACACACCCCTGCACACCCGCACACACCCCCACACACACCCCTGCACACCCGCACACACCCCCACACACACACACGCACTCACAGACACAAACGCACAGACTCCAAATTTAGAACCTTCAATTGACAATTCACAACTTTCAACCATATTCAAAACCAGAATTAATAAAAAGAGAATGTCCCTCACATAGAAGACTGTTTCATTGAGTTCCGTCCTGAGGATCATGACATCAAACATTGTGGCGCTCCCACCCAGCCAGGAAATGGATATTTGCTGCGTGCGCATGTTGGGTGTCAGTTTTACCTGCTGGGGTACGGTCAGGTCTGAGGGGAAAGATAAGCAAACACATGTATACACAAAAGAATGTTTTACCCAATGCGGTGTTGTGTACAGAGTTGATCCTATGAATGTTGAAAGAAGGATGGAAGATTCCCACCATTTTGAGCATGAGTGTGTGCCACTGAGAGGAGACAACAGATGAGCCAGACAAGCCAGCAGCTGGCTTGTAACTGAGGCATGGCGAATGATGGTTTATGGTCCGTTTCACTACGGCAGCACCATACTGCTGGCAGAGCACCCTGTGCGAGGACAAAAAAATTAAAACAAACATCAAACACAAATAGAGACATTTAAGCAAGTCGAGTCATTTACTATACATCCACAAGATAGATTGTTTATGAAAGAGCTGCAATTTTGAGAAACAACCGCGACCCGCCTGTTCTTCCCGCACGTCTACTCTTCATCTTGTCTTAACTGGAAGAGCCATCCCTCAACAGCACCTGGAGGAACAACCAAGCCACAACACAAAATACACTGGCCATAACATGTGCACACTTGTGCAGAGACCTGGCACCAAGGCCAAACAATCCTAATCATGTCTATGTCCTTTTACTCCAACAAAAGAAAGATGACAATGTGCCAAGTGACCCCAATTCAAGCAACACAACAACCAAGAGTGAAAATGTGTTACTGGAGACACATCATTTATTCATCGGCATCAAAATTGAATATGTTGATCTTATGCCAGTGTAGCATCCCTGTACAGAGTTTACTGGCAATCACAACATTGTTTGTTCTGATTAATATTGCGTTTATGGAATATGAGTCAAGCAGTAATATACACCCGTTTTTGTATGTCACTTTCTGTTAATTGAAAATGACATCACAGTTGCTCAGGGCTCAGGTAATGCCCAATGCTCAGCTTCAGAAAACAAGTGAGCCTTGATTGGTCATTACCTGAGCCCTGAGCAACCGTGATGTCAGTTTTAGTCGAGAGAAATGACAAAATGGCCGCCGCCTGACATGGCTAAAAACAGGTGGATTTTACTGCTTAATTGATATTTCGCAAATGCATTATTAATCAGAATGCCATGTTTAGACTAGTGAATGCACAGAGAACATATAATTGCAACGAGGTTTTGGGGGGTGACTTCCCCTTTAAGGCACTCACTCGTAAGTCAAGACAAAACTATATTGTACCATACCGAGGTATTTTAAATATTTCACTTCCAGACCGAGAATGATTAGCTTTCTGAAAGTGGGACACAAAACTGAATATCATTATGTTAAAGCATAATGTTCAACATCTCTCGTAATGCACCAAATGATGTGGTGGCTGAATAAAAGAAAAGCTTTCTTGCATGATCAACTTATGGAAAGTCGCAGAGTATGCTTTTTTTCCACATTTCCAATCACATTTTCAGCAAATGCATTACATGGTCCAAAGAAGGAAAGACAAAATTTTGCAATGAAATAATACACCTCTGCTTAAAAAGGGCACAATGTTTTTTTTCTGTCACTCCATATACTGCAAATCAAGTTGATCAACAAGGTGAACACTGCATGCCAGTTTGGCCAAAGTCATGTCAATAATCGCTTAAAAACAAGAACAAACACTCCCACTGGAAAAGGGAGTATAACCAAATTGGTGCTAAAGTCAACATTATGGAAGGCAAGAGGCACTGGCGAGGATAACATATTTAAAGCCACGAGCTCGACGAACCTGCGTGTTTGTGTAACCTATTCTCGGATTTGTTGTGTTCAACTGTCACACAGGTGCTGTAGTTTCCTAATTGGACAAGCTTGGACACGCACTCCAAAAAAGATTATACAACGCATGGGTACTACTCAACCCATTATTGCAACACACACCATGCCTGCATTTGGACTTCAAATTGTGAGCTTGAGATTTATTTCCTTTGGAATGCCTCCAGTGTATTTGGTTTGAAAAGCGCAGCACCTCAAGCTAAAACCCAAAGTCATAGCTTCACATAAATACAGCTGTCTGGACTCAGAGTTTCCCACACAAGTGTCAGGACCAGGATGGTTTCTGAACAAGCTTGACCCCCCACCGCCCCCAACACACACACACACACACACACACGTACACGTAAAAAGAGCAGAAAGCAGAATACGCCTTACAGCCCCCGCCACATCCAAAGTCCGGTAATCGGAAGCTGGACAATGAGCAGATTCTGGGAAATGGACTCAAGAAACTGAACGCCACACACGTACAAATCAATACTTGTTTGCAGGGCAGCAGCGATGAACGCGACCACAGATGAGGCAAACAACAAGAACGTGGTCGGCACTTAAAAACCGAGCCGGTAGCTTCATCTGTATGCCAACGGTGTTCCCGTTTTAGACAGGACGTTTTCCTCGACTCACCACCTCAGACATCCTAGAACATTTAGAGCTACGGGAAAATATGTTGAAATGCTGTGGAAAGCGCAGGACTGTAAACATTTCTCCGAAATCAAATTTGGTTAAAAGCCTTTTTGTCCTGTCTTTTTCTAAGAAAAACAGGACAACAGTAAGACCTTGTGTCCACCTACAAGAGTTTTGACCACTTTCCGGCCTTTTCATTCCAATCCAATAAAACTTCAACTCTGTTAGTTGTATTTAGTGATTTATTTTACAAATTATTCATCATATGGAAATGAAATGTTAGAAAGTTGACTCTTGGAATATTAACCTTTGGTTAGATCCTTCGGGTATGCATCAAATAATTGCTTATGATAACAGTGAAAACAATCCAATCGTGAGCACTGGTCAACTAGTGATTTATTCATCTTAAAAACAAATTTCTCTGAAGAGAAAATAAAGGGAAATAGCAGGAATAAAGTGTTCTACGTTCAAACAAGATACAGCAAGCAATTGCTTTGCAGATGAAATTAACTTTTATCATAAATAGAATCATTATTTCTTGATTTATGGTTATGTTAGGCCAACAGAGAAGGCCTTGACCACCCACCACTGGATACATGCGAGTGGAAAAAAGAAATCGCTTGTTCGGGGTGTGAGTTGATATTCTGAAACATGAGTCACAATCCTGATCCCATCCTTTGAATGGGAACTAGAGGACAACCGGAGGCTTTAGGAACAAAATAAGTCAACAGATGTGTGTGTGTGCGCGTGTGTGAGTGTGAGTCCGTGTGAAAATGCCAGTGCTCTGACATCACTAGCGAGAGGACATTCAGTCCAGTGTGTGAAGCCGCTCGACTCAATCAGCCTTTCCTTCCTTCCTCTTCTCTGTATTTCTTTATGCATTTAAGCCTACAACATGTACATCGGCAAAAGCAAGCCTGTAAAAGAGTCGTTGGCTAATTATTTAAAGGAACACACCACTCTTTCATTGGCCAAAAATTAAAGGAGTTTATTCTGTAAAATTATTTTCATCCCTTCCTGAAATAAATCGCCAACTTCCATTGCCTAATTGTTTTTTTTTACCGATTATTTTTTCAGTAGGTAAGGTGCCTGCCATATTTGGACACATTACTTCCGACGTTAAAACAAGCCAAAATGATGAGAGTTTAGTTCTCATACTCCCAGACTATGACTTATTTATATCCATGTCCACAATTTGTTTTGACAATTGGTGACGTTTTTGTGCAATAAGGGACAATTGAAAGGCAACCTTACGACATGAAGTGAAAAAAAAACATTGCAAGTTTCTTTCCAAAAACTTAATTATGCCTACACATACATACATAAATTGTGGCAACAATCGGTCAATAAAGTATTCATTGAAGCCACATCGGAGGCTGTCATTGCCAGCTTTTGCACGGTAAATGGCTCCTTCTTTTCCCCCCCTCAAAAAGAACATGACACCTGATGGTTCTGTACAACATGTTTGTAATGTTTCATTAAAAGTATCAATTAAAAAAAAAACACTTTGGCAGCATACAGGGTAAGTCATTATTTAGATAATTAATCGTCTTAAACCTTTTTTAAGGGGAATCAGATGCCATCGATATTTGCAGTTGCACTTTTCTTCTTCATACACATTCATCTCATCATAAACCTCCTATGTCATCCGATATGACCATAGCTACAAGGGAGTAGAGAGAAAGAAACCACGAGCTGGCGTAACAGGAGCTCCCGTCTGTAATGGTCATTACCTTCTCCAAGTTTCCATTACCCAGACACACCAGAGTGCAGTATAAGAAAACCTTACTGAGTGATTCAGTGCAAAAGCGTGTACTGTGCATATTACAAGGGCAAAGGCACTATAGTCAAACTCTGACGATAATTAAAGGACAGATTGTTGTATTTGAAGAGACCATTTTAGTCCTCCATGGACCATATTAAATGTACAAAGAAAGACGATACGACCAACAAATACGCATCTACTATATATTATGAACTATTGTGGGTATTTTATAGGACGTTTCCTCAGTTGTTTTATTTAACACACATTACATAATTGTAAGAGGAGAATTTATCATAAATGCACTCAGCTTGAGGAAAACAGACAAATAAGCACAAAGATGAAACCCATGAACAAGCCTGAATGTAACAAAATCATCACTGATGCTGTCATCATTTTTAAAATGTATTTATCATACTCATCATAATCCCTGAAGTGAAAATTCAGCTCACACTCATGTATACTACAGACCACACTTATAACTAGATCACACACATAGAAAACGAAATTCAGAGTGAATGAGGTGCACAAAGACTGCTGCACCGCTTGAGCTGGCATGGTGGGTACGATGCTTGCTCAAGGGCTCATCAAAAGCATCCAGCAGGCAGTCTAGCATCTCTCCAACAACTATTTTGTTGCACCACAGTCTTCCAACTCCAAAACTGCTACTGCTGCCCCATGGGACTATTGCTGCTATTGATACGGCTGTTGTTGTGCCCATTGTTCCATTCCTCCCATGGTCACTCAACAACTTCATCCTGTTTTTTTTTTCTATTGACCCTGTATCCCTCTTCTCTGTCACCCCACCTCAACTCAACTGGCCCAGGCAGACGGTCGCCCCACTGAGCCTGGGATGGGGAAAAAATCATTTTGTATACATGTGAACTGCCTAAGTGTGGTTCGTCAACTGCTCAGTGTGTTAAGTGCCTTGAGAAAAGTTCTGTGGTGAATCGGCGCTAAATAAATAAATAATGACTTGAATTAAAATAAATCGACAAATAACAATTTTCAATATTTGCAGAAATCTTGTGTACAAATATACATAATGTATAAAATATTCAGGTATTTGTTTGTGTGTATATATATATATATATGTATTTTTTTTTTTTTTTGATCCTCCAAAACAAGTCACAGAAAAGTCCGCATAGCATCGTTTCAGAAAGGTTAGCGTTAGCATTCGCAAGCGGGCATCTGAGCCAGAGATGTCGTGACGCCCTATATGATATTTGAGACACATAGATTTTCTGGATGGATATTATCATAAAATAATACAAAATATTAGCGTTTTTAAATCGACTTAAATCTTGTCTTCGTCCTTAAACAGCACACTCGTATAGGTATAGTAAAGCCAATGATATTTGGGGGGTGGAGGTGTTGGGTGGAAAAAAAACACTGCAGGCCAACATCATGCGTGCGTACACCCGATAACGTTATATGAGCTCACTAGTGGCAAGAAAATTACCTTCTACGTGACCACAACTCCTTTATGATCCCGTGAATATGGTAATCCAACGAGTTGACGGTCGGCGCGATGAATTCTATGTTAAGGTCGTAGGAACCGTGCTGTCCCTCATACCCAATCCCAATGGATAGAAACAGCGTGGGTTGGGATTACGGGAAACCAGTATTTTTGATTGGCACTTGAGTGGACCAATAGGATTCGACGAAGACAACTAGGGACCGCAAGAAAGGGCGCTGTCATGGTGCATTCAAATACAACTGGAAAAGAGAGTGATATTCCCTTGAAACGAGTAGCGTTTATCGACCGGACAGCAGGGGCTCGCATACGTTTTGAGTCCAGGCCAGGGATAATAGTTTCCTAGGACATAGTTATAATCTTAAATTAAATATGACTATCCCGCGTACCCCAAAATTACGACATAATAATGCTAATTAAAAAAAACATTTATTTTCTGGTTGTCAAGAAAAATAATAATAATAGCGAAATAGCAAAATCGATATACTGTAAATCAGGGGTCACCAACCCTTTTGGAACTGAGGGGAACTTCTTGGGTAGTTCTGCTAAATATGAAAGGCTACTAGTGACATACACATAACTCAAAGAAAAAAATGCTTAAAAACTTGCTGGTAAATTATCTCATCATCGTGGCTCCCGTTTGCCTGTTTCCGCAAAAGCTATAGGTTTGGCATCAACCCTTTTTAAACTATAATTACAAATTCATCTGTATTTTTTTCATTATATCAATGCAAGTGTGATTAAAAAAACAATAGCCATCAATGAGATGTATCTCAGTGGTGAACTATTTTTATACCAGGCTGGTGGGCTACCCATGTGGTCCCTGCAGGCTCGCTTGTGTCCAGGGCACCACGTTGGTGACCACTGCTGTAAGTGATCATCAAATAAGGCAGAGGTTTTATTACTTAATTTAGCTTCGTAAATTGTGAAGGATTGTATCTATTAGTGGCATTATCTTAAGCATCTACATGGCAGGATGCTGATCACTAACATTAGTAAGTTCATATTTGCTGCAGGTGTTAAGCATTTATTAAACAAAAAGCATTCATCAAATGAAACTACAAGTACCATGCACAGTAATGACAAATGATTGTCTTTACTGTTTTTATATTATTCTCTCACGTTATATTCATATGTTACTTAGTTTACATGTGTTGAATTCCGTTGACTGTTCATGATTTACACTCCACATTTGCAACGTACTCACACAGCCTGCATATATACAAGTGACAACACTTCACATTGTGTGACACAGCTAAAGCACATCTAACACAGTAAACCCTAAGACACAACAAATCTGACACAAAAGTTGCACAACGGGGGTCACAAGGACCAAATTGCGGCACCCACTCCAAAGACAAGATTGCAGGATGCCACAAGACACCAAGCCTTGGGATAAGATGTGGGGCCAGACTTCGTTGTACGTGTTTACTCTAGTTACTACTCCATGTCAAGGTCAGTTTATAGCTTGCTCTTGTTTTAGTTCTGAGGGGGCCTGGATCTAATGAGAGACAGGGCAGCTGGCCACCCAAATACCCTGAAAAATCTGTCACATTTTGCTTGATCGCCTCAGTTATTTCCTCAAATAAATATAAGGGCACTATCATAACACTGATGTGTTGGTTTTGAAGATTAAAATTATTAACTTCTTTGCATTTCTCTGAAGAATAACTTTGGGCACGCCTGGACGAAATAGACACTTTCCTAAGAGAATGCTCTCATTTCTTCATTATCTGTAATGGGAGCAAATATATCTATTTCTACTATTTCTGTGACGTGTAAGTGTGGCTGTTGGAAAAATAAATTAGCTGAGAAAAAACAAAACGTAGAAGTTGTTTTGTATCATTGTCACTTTCTTTATCTATAAGACAAGGGGGATGAATTCGACTGAGAAATTGTTATATTAGAGTTACACCGTTTCTGCCAGTTGTCGTGAGCTACGGTTACAGTATTGTATTTCAGACACTAAAGGCGCGCATTTCACACGATAGGGGGCGCTAAATTATTTAGCATCAAGATGAACGCCGTGACATCGTATAGCGAAGAAGTTGGTGTCTCTTTTTTTGAAATCTCATTCCCACGGTTCGTGCATAACAACAATAAATCCTTGAAGTTGTCGGACACTTGAGCAACGAGACTTAAAACAGTCGAAGTAATTTCGTGAACATTAAGGTATGTCAGTCAAAAATGCTGTCAAACATCAGATTGTATGTCTAACAGCGTGGGACATTACCGTTTACCATTAACGGCGCGTTGCTAACAACAATGTTTTTTTTTTTTTATCACGATAGTTGCAAGGATACTAGCGGTCAAGAGAAACGACTTTATTACTTTTTAGTTACTAATTGTTCCAAACTTAATAGACCCCCGACATTTTCCAATAGTCCCTATCACCGTCATAACGACCGCGTACATGCCATTAGAATTATTTATTTTGTTGAACTTTTCGTTTGACCAAATTCATTATGAATCGTCACACACTGACGTGTATTGCTTATTCTAACAAACGGGCTGTCAACAGAGCATTTAGTAGTTTGTCGAAGCATAGCCAGTGTTGCCATTTTATCAACTTCTCCAATTACAGTCAGTCTGTTACACTGATTTACTGAAAATTGTCGTCAACATGTTCCAAACTTTTGACCCAAGCTATGTGCTTCCGAGGCGCAATTATTTTTGCAGAGGTTCCCTTTGCCTCACTTATTGAAACTCCAGATGAGGAAAAAAACGTGTGGGAGCGTTAGTGCAGGATTGTCATATTTATGGAATTGTTTTACAGGCACAGAGAGAGGACTTGGTTTAATATTTACAAACCCATCTAAAACTAAAGAGTAAAGCATTTATGTAGTTAGGAGCAGACATTTTGAATCAACAAAACGCAACAGTGATATTTAATATTAGTAATATTAGTCTAAGCGCTTGGTTGTTATAAAATAAATTCTCCCCCTAAAATGTGATGTATTCTGGAGCAAGTCTTTTTTTTTTTGTTCTTTGTGATATATTTTCTTTTGGCTGGTGCGACTCACAGTGCAAAAAAATACGGTATTATGATCTGATTGTTCTTCCCTTAGCAATGGTCCAAGAGAGTGTTCAGATCAAGAGGCGGGGTGCCCTTGACTTCATGGAATACTACACCTATGCCTGCACCCGACATCAAACAATGCCCCTCAGTGCAGTGAAAATGCATCTCGACAAAGGCATCCTGGACTTCAATGGAGACAGGGTCAAGTTAGCTGATTGGCCTCCCATCCTGGACTCCATCTCTATCAATAAGCACCTTCACCACATTGCAATTACAAGCACATATCAGACAAGCCACGGTTGTGGAGATGCAGGTAAGGCTTAAAAATGACATAACATGGACTCCATTTGCATCTGTACCTCTTTTTTTAATGTCACAGATAGAAGGTACTACAAGCCAGTGTTCAGGAAGAAGACCCCTGCTATTCGGTCTAAGGACATGACATTCAAGTTGTCTAAAGCTCTGAAGGATTGTCTATCACTTTCTCCCAACCTGAAGACTTTAAAGCTTAACGGGCTCTCTCTGAGGGAAAGAGATCTCGTCAACTTGACAAAGGTATAAATGGACTAAAAAATTGCAGCTTACATTCTACCCTGACCACTTATGTGAATGTAAATGAGCTTTCACTTGTATCACACTTTTCTACCTGCGAGGTACTGAAAGCGCGTTGGCACTTGGATTAGTAAATTTGCCTTAAATAAATCAGTTTAGCTTAATGCTAACAAATGCAGACCACTACTGGTGGGCTAATGAATAACATTGCTGTTGTAGTCTTACAGCTGTTAGGCCATGGATGCTTGAACACAAATTGCCAAGCAACACGTGTTGTCAGATAATATATCATTAGTCGCAGGCATTGTCTTTATCCTCTGGAAAGAATGATCAATATTACTGGGGCTTACTGAGGAGTTGCGACCGTCTCTAGATATATCCTTGTGTGATAATGAATGAATGTAATCTACTGGCCCCTGACACAAGGTGTGCACACCAGAAGTAGCATACGCAATGTTCCTTGAAGGGAAAATTGTTAAATTATTTACATTCTATTTTATAATGTCATTGTATGTTTTCATAACGTTCAATATTATATAATGTGATTAAGAACACATTACAAAATTTTGCCACAGAATTAATCAAGCGCCACTATATTCTACCAAAGGTATTTGCTTAATGCATAAAAACGGTGTTCCATTTCAGGGTGTAGCAAAAAGTGTTTCCTTGGAAGCACTTTCCTTGGCAAACTGTCCTTTCGCAGATGACGGCTTGGAAGGTAAGTGGTTACTTATTTGTCATGTACATATTTATCCTCCAAAACAAGTCACAGAAAAGTCCGCATAGCATCGTTTCAGAAAGGTTAGCGTTAGCATTCGCAAGCGGGCATCTGAGCCAGAGATGTCGTGACGCCCTATATGATATTTGAGACACATAGATTTTCTGGATGGATATTATCATAAAATAATACAAAATATTAGCGTTTTTAAATCGACTTAAATCTTGTCTTCGTCCTTAAACAGCACACTCGTATAGGTATAGTAAAGCCAATGATATTTGGGGGGTGGAGGTGTTGGGTGGAAAAAAAACACTGCAGGCCAACATCATGCGTGCGTACACCCGATAACGTTATATGAGCTCACTAGTGGCAAGAAAATTACCTTCTACGTGACCACAACTCCTTTATGATCCCGTGAATATGGTAATCCAACGAGTTGACGGTCGGCGCGATGAATTCTATGTTAAGGTCGTAGGAACCGTGCTGTCCCTCATACCCAATCCCAATGGATAGAAACAGCGTGGGTTGGGATTACGGGAAACCAGTATTTTTGATTGGCACTTGAGTGGACCAATAGGATTCGACGAAGACAACTAGGGACCGCAAGAAAGGGCGCTGTCATGGTGCATTCAAATACAACTGGAAAAGAGAGTGATATTCCCTTGAAACGAGTAGCGTTTATCGACCGGACAGCAGGGGCTCGCATACGTTTTGAGTCCAGGCCAGGGATAATAGTTTCCTAGGACATAGTTATAATCTTAAATTAAATATGACTATCCCGCGTACCCCAAAATTACGACATAATAATGCTAATTAAAAAAAACATTTATTTTCTGGTTGTCAAGAAAAATAATAATAATAGCGAAATAGCAAAATCGATATACTGTAAATCAGGGGTCACCAACCCTTTTGGAACTGAGGGGAACTTCTTGGGTAGTTCTGCTAAATATGAAAGGCTACTAGTGACATACACATAACTCAAAGAAAAAAATGCTTAAAAACTTGCTGGTAAATTATCTCATCATCGTGGCTCCCGTTTGCCTGTTTCCGCAAAAGCTATAGGTTTGGCATCAACCCTTTTTAAACTATAATTACAAATTCATCTGTATTTTTTTCATTATATCAATGCAAGTGTGATTAAAAAAACAATAGCCATCAATGAGATGTATCTCAGTGGTGAACTATTTTTATACCAGGCTGGTGGGCTACCCATGTGGTCCCTGCAGGCTCGCTTGTGTCCAGGGCACCACGTTGGTGACCACTGCTGTAAGTGATCATCAAATAAGGCAGAGGTTTTATTACTTAATTTAGCTTCGTAAATTGTGAAGGATTGTATCTATTAGTGGCATTATCTTAAGCATCTACATGGCAGGATGCTGATCACTAACATTAGTAAGTTCATATTTGCTGCAGGTGTTAAGCATTTATTAAACAAAAAGCATTCATCAAATGAAACTACAAGTACCATGCACAGTAATGACAAATGATTGTCTTTACTGTTTTTATATTATTCTCTCACGTTATATTCATATGTTACTTAGTTTACATGTGTTGAATTCCGTTGACTGTTCATGATTTACACTCCACATTTGCAACGTACTCACACAGCCTGCATATATACAAGTGACAACACTTCACATTGTGTGACACAGCTAAAGCACATCTAACACAGTAAACCCTAAGACACAACAAATCTGACACAAAAGTTGCACAACGGGGGTCACAAGGACCAAATTGCGGCACCCACTCCAAAGACAAGATTGCAGGATGCCACAAGACACCAAGCCTTGGGATAAGATGTGGGGCCAGACTTCGTTGTACGTGTTTACTCTAGTTACTACTCCATGTCAAGGTCAGTTTATAGCTTGCTCTTGTTTTAGTTCTGAGGGGGCCTGGATCTAATGAGAGACAGGGCAGCTGGCCAC
Source organism: Idiotropiscis lumnitzeri (assembly GCF_059441095.1). NCBI lineage: Eukaryota > Metazoa > Chordata > Actinopteri > Syngnathiformes > Syngnathidae > Idiotropiscis > Idiotropiscis lumnitzeri. Next base: position 29,579,502 of record NC_142391.1, on the reverse strand, counting down.
CCAAATACCCTGAAAAATCTGTCACATTTTGCTTGATCGCCTCAGTTATTTCCTCAAATAAATATAAGGGCACTATCATAACACTGATGTGTTGGTTTTGAAGATTAAAATTATTAACTTCTTTGCATTTCTCTGAAGAATAACTTTGGGCACGCCTGGACGAAATAGACACTTTCCTAAGAGAATGCTCTCATTTCTTCATTATCTGTAATGGGAGCAAATATATCTATTTCTACTATTTCTGTGACGTGTAAGTGTGGCTGTTGGAAAAATAAATTAGCTGAGAAAAAACAAAACGTAGAAGTTGTTTTGTATCATTGTCACTTTCTTTATCTATAAGACAAGGGGGATGAATTCGACTGAGAAATTGTTATATTAGAGTTACACCGTTTCTGCCAGTTGTCGTGAGCTACGGTTACAGTATTGTATTTCAGACACTAAAGGCGCGCATTTCACACGATAGGGGGCGCTAAATTATTTAGCATCAAGATGAACGCCGTGACATCGTATAGCGAAGAAGTTGGTGTCTCTTTTTTTGAAATCTCATTCCCACGGTTCGTGCATAACAACAATAAATCCTTGAAGTTGTCGGACACTTGAGCAACGAGACTTAAAACAGTCGAAGTAATTTCGTGAACATTAAGGTATGTCAGTCAAAAATGCTGTCAAACATCAGATTGTATGTCTAACAGCGTGGGACATTACCGTTTACCATTAACGGCGCGTTGCTAACAACAATGTTTTTTTTTTTTTATCACGATAGTTGCAAGGATACTAGCGGTCAAGAGAAACGACTTTATTACTTTTTAGTTACTAATTGTTCCAAACTTAATAGACCCCCGACATTTTCCAATAGTCCCTATCACCGTCATAACGACCGCGTACATGCCATTAGAATTATTTATTTTGTTGAACTTTTCGTTTGACCAAATTCATTATGAATCGTCACACACTGACGTGTATTGCTTATTCTAACAAACGGGCTGTCAACAGAGCATTTAGTAGTTTGTCGAAGCATAGCCAGTGTTGCCATTTTATCAACTTCTCCAATTACAGTCAGTCTGTTACACTGATTTACTGAAAATTGTCGTCAACATGTTCCAAACTTTTGACCCAAGCTATGTGCTTCCGAGGCGCAATTATTTTTGCAGAGGTTCCCTTTGCCTCACTTATTGAAACTCCAGATGAGGAAAAAAACGTGTGGGAGCGTTAGTGCAGGATTGTCATATTTATGGAATTGTTTTACAGGCACAGAGAGAGGACTTGGTTTAATATTTACAAACCCATCTAAAACTAAAGAGTAAAGCATTTATGTAGTTAGGAGCAGACATTTTGAATCAACAAAACGCAACAGTGATATTTAATATTAGTAATATTAGTCTAAGCGCTTGGTTGTTATAAAATAAATTCTCCCCCTAAAATGTGATGTATTCTGGAGCAAGTCTTTTTTTTTTTGTTCTTTGTGATATATTTTCTTTTGGCTGGTGCGACTCACAGTGCAAAAAAATACGGTATTATGATCTGATTGTTCTTCCCTTAGCAATGGTCCAAGAGAGTGTTCAGATCAAGAGGCGGGGTGCCCTTGACTTCATGGAATACTACACCTATGCCTGCACCCGACATCAAACAATGCCCCTCAGTGCAGTGAAAATGCATCTCGACAAAGGCATCCTGGACTTCAATGGAGACAGGGTCAAGTTAGCTGATTGGCCTCCCATCCTGGACTCCATCTCTATCAATAAGCACCTTCACCACATTGCAATTACAAGCACATATCAGACAAGCCACGGTTGTGGAGATGCAGGTAAGGCTTAAAAATGACATAACATGGACTCCATTTGCATCTGTACCTCTTTTTTTAATGTCACAGATAGAAGGTACTACAAGCCAGTGTTCAGGAAGAAGACCCCTGCTATTCGGTCTAAGGACATGACATTCAAGTTGTCTAAAGCTCTGAAGGATTGTCTATCACTTTCTCCCAACCTGAAGACTTTAAAGCTTAACGGGCTCTCTCTGAGGGAAAGAGATCTCGTCAACTTGACAAAGGTATAAATGGACTAAAAAATTGCAGCTTACATTCTACCCTGACCACTTATGTGAATGTAAATGAGCTTTCACTTGTATCACACTTTTCTACCTGCGAGGTACTGAAAGCGCGTTGGCACTTGGATTAGTAAATTTGCCTTAAATAAATCAGTTTAGCTTAATGCTAACAAATGCAGACCACTACTGGTGGGCTAATGAATAACATTGCTGTTGTAGTCTTACAGCTGTTAGGCCATGGATGCTTGAACACAAATTGCCAAGCAACACGTGTTGTCAGATAATATATCATTAGTCGCAGGCATTGTCTTTATCCTCTGGAAAGAATGATCAATATTACTGGGGCTTACTGAGGAGTTGCGACCGTCTCTAGATATATCCTTGTGTGATAATGAATGAATGTAATCTACTGGCCCCTGACACAAGGTGTGCACACCAGAAGTAGCATACGCAATGTTCCTTGAAGGGAAAATTGTTAAATTATTTACATTCTATTTTATAATGTCATTGTATGTTTTCATAACGTTCAATATTATATAATGTGATTAAGAACACATTACAAAATTTTGCCACAGAATTAATCAAGCGCCACTATATTCTACCAAAGGTATTTGCTTAATGCATAAAAACGGTGTTCCATTTCAGGGTGTAGCAAAAAGTGTTTCCTTGGAAGCACTTTCCTTGGCAAACTGTCCTTTCGCAGATGACGGCTTGGAAGGTAAGTGGTTACTTATTTGTCATGTACATATTTACGATGCACCTTAGCCTATTTTTCAGTAATGTTACACAATCTTGAATTTGTTTACATTTTTGTCAAGTATTTCCCCCCTCCCATTTATCTTTCAGTCATTTGCCAAAGTGTGAAGTACTCCACAAGAATCAAAGAAATAGATTTCACAGGATGCAATATCACATGGAGAGGGGCTGAGCATCTCGCCAACATCATCCAGGTGAAATTAACACCTGAAAAACGGTTTTCTCTCAAAGCTACTAACCATTTATTGTGGAAGGGGGGTGCGGGGGGACACAGATTAATATACACATAAATGTAAATAAAAATCTGTAGTTATCATGTCATTGTAATGGAATCTTTCCACTAAAGACTCAATGTTGTGAGTAATACTTTGTCTCCATCTATGGGTCTACAAAATAACGCAGACAATTGGAAAATTACAAGGAAAATTGTGTTTTCAGGTGTGGACGTTAACATTTCCATACAAACATAAGTGGTAGTTACATACAAATTTAATCAAACTTCATTCTTATTAAAATCAGTTTTCTCGTCATCATTGATTACTTGCTCCCTCACTTTATTAATATTTTTGCATTATTTTCTCCCCCTTTAAAAAAAATAAGCCCATATTCTTCACATTCTACTTCTTTAGTGCCAGATACAATTTAATTCAGGCTTCAGTCCTTATGCGTATTACAACAGTAATCTCCTTACATGTGGGAATTTCCAAATAGTTGGGCCACTAATGTAAATGTATTAAAACACAATCGTAAAACTATAGTTGAATTCATGTCTGTGATGGCACAACCAAACTCTGTTGTGTTTCAGCATCAGGGAATGCAGAGGCATGGCTCCGCCTGGGCACAATCCTTGAGGTATCAACAACCAAAATTAGAGGGCATGGGAGGTCTCCGCCGCCTCACGTTGAACTGTAACACTTTGATCGGGGACCTGGGCGCTGTTCACCTTGCACGTCAGCTGGCCGAAGACCTATGGCTCAAAGGTTAGAAGTTGGAAATAGAACGACAGCAAAGGAAATATTTCTATCACGGTATTCCTTAAGATCTTTCTTTGTGTGTTTGGGGTTCTCTGAGCAGCTGTGGACCTGCAGAAATGCGGCCTCTCCAATCGAGGAGCTTGTCATCTTTTGGAGGTCTTGAAGACTAATTCTACTCTCTCCATTCTGGATATCCGTAACAATCCTTTAGTTGGTAGGAAGCTGTCACAAGTGAACTACTTTCCTCTTTGTCACACCACACCCCTCCCTGTTTGGACTAATTGTAGTTCACTAAATTTTTTTTTCATTACATTACGTTCACTGTCACGTTACAGTTAATGTACTTAAAATCCCAACAAATATTTTAGAGCCCGTTTTTTTACAGCTGATGCAGCTAAAAAATTGAATAAAACTCATGACATTTTTATGACAATTATTAAGTTTTCACATTGTCGCACTGTTTTTTTCCTGTCTCTGTTTTAGACAAAGCCCTAATTAAGACTATCATAGAGAAAGTACTACTGAAAGCTGAAGGGCAGACACCAGAGGTGAGTGGTTTTGCCTTGTGTCCTACGTTGGTAAAGTAAGAAAAATATGGCTGATATTAACTTATGTTTGTGCGTTCACCGCAGTACTGCTGGATCACACCTGCCACCAAAGAGCAACTGAAAACTTCTACAACAAAGCGGCGAGTGCTGTCCAGGGCATCCACAGAGCAAAAAGGTACAATTAGACACTTTGCCCTCAGTCAACATACACACACAAATGCTGTCGCATCATTTTAAGTTGGTATTTACCTTACCTTGCAATATATCGCTTTCATATACTGTTGCGCAACATCTGCAAATTACCTCCCCGAAATCATTCTAATGAGCTAATTTGATTATCATGTCATTGAATAGAATTCTATGTACAGAGAGTCAAACTCCCGACAAGAGAATGGGCTTTATTAGCTTACCAAAACTAAAGATCGTGGGTCTCTGGTTAAATATATCTTCCCTAAACTTTTATTTTCAAGGTCTTAGATCTGAGTGATGCAATTCGTAACGTGATGAGCTGACCTAATTGTCTACAGAGTGCCAGATTTTCAAGTACGCTCAAATATAAAATTTTATACATTTGTTAAGATCTGGTAGGATACATGAAATGATGTGTGAGCGTGGCCAGATTTGGGCATTAAGTTTGATATTTGAACTGGAGCAGTGATTCTTAAGTGTGATACATCTGCGCCTGGGGTCCCTCGAGGTCAGGGGTGGGCAAACTTTTTGATTGGCGGGCCACAATGGGTTAGAAGATTTTACAGAGGGGCCGACCAGGAGCAGATGGATGGAGTGTTTTGGTAACCTCAACTCATCGGAGAAAAAAAATTAAATTTAATTTTAAATGAAAGTGAACAAAAGAATTACAACAACATATATTTCTTTGAAAAACCACAGAATTTAGAAAATAAAACATTAACAAGGTTTATTCATTTCATTTTTTTCAAGTTCGGCGGGCCAGATCAAAACGTTTAACGGGCCGCAGTTTGCCCACGCCTGCTCTAGTGGTATGCAATAAAAAAAACAACTAAATCCACCGATGTTTCTCTCTTGTGCTGCAGCTCCTAACAAAACGGTCTCTACCGGAGATGAAGGCTCAGTTGCTGTTCAGCTTCAGGAGTCGGCTTCCTGCTGCAGACATGTGCCTCATCATTCTGCTGCACGTGCTGGACGCCAGCGGTGAGGAGCCTTTTGAGCAAGTTTGTTGTAAATGAAAACAAAACGGATATAATATATATTGCACTGGTTGAAGATGACATGAGTTGCATTCTTATGTTACAGAGGTTTTCCTCCTGCAGATGCCAAGGACCAAGGTTTCCAGTCAATACGGCATCTTCGCGGTCAAGTATGGATTTAATTTATATTATTAGTTGTATAACTTGTTTTACATTTGCTACATTTTATTTTAAACACTCTTTTGACTTCATAAAAGGCTGCGTCCACTGTGAGGGTTACATTTGCATCTGAATCAGAGGAAGAGGAGTATGGCGATGAGGAAGAGGATGAGGCAGTGGTGGCGACAGATCAGAGGCCATCTAATGGAAGCCACCAGGATGGTGTCGGTGCACGGCGGCTGGATCGTATGCAGGTTAGCCACATCTTGCCCTATTGACTGATAGACTTTTTTTCTTCACTTCTGTTTGTTATTCATGTCCTGCAGATGGCGCTACAAGAATGTCGTTTGAGATTAGGAGAGGAGCGCAGGGCCAGACTTAAAGCTGAATCTTTACTCAGAGAGGTACTAACATGCTTTAGCTGGACTATGATTTCTATGAAATATTGCGTAGTAAGTCTGCCTTTGAATTGTGAGGTTCGGGTTCCATTCTTGGCTAAGACCTTACTGTGTTGAGTTTCTATATTCTCCCCTTGCTTGTGAGGGTTTTCCACAGGTTCATCTCGCATTCCCAAAACATGAATTGAAGTCTCCAAATTTTCCCTTTGCTGTGAATTTAATTAGGAATAGTTGTTTGATTTTATTTGCTTTACGATTGGGCGGTGTTGTTTCTTGTAATTTTCCCTCCAGGATTACTCTCTTGCTCACAGATAATAGTCTACTGAGTCAATGTGATATGGCCCAAAAAAGAGTCATTTTATTTGCCTTCTAGATAATATTTTACCATTATGAAAAAAAGGTTGATTAATAAATAGCTACTCTTGTTAGCTAAACGACAAAACTCTCTCATAATTTTCTAACATATTGCCATCTTGTTTGCATTCAGTTTGAGCTGGAGAACGCTCGCCTTCATGATAATAATACCTCCCTGTCCAAGATGCTGACGGCCATGGGCTCTGCGCCGCCAGATCGCAGCGCCCTCGAAGACGAAGACATCCTGGAGAGCATCGAACGCTCGTTCGCCAAGTTCCACGCTTTCCTGGATCTTGTCAACGATGCCGGGTGGGTAACACAAATACCTGCCATTTCTGCTCCCACAGTGCTCTGGCGCTCCAATATAACACTCACCAGTCACTGTGTGATTAATTTTTTTCCTCCATGTTGTTTTAAGAATGGCAAAAAAAATAAACATTTAAAAATTCACTGTGGTGAGTTATGACAACTTGCACAGTCAAACTTTTACTAAGAAGTTGTGGAACTTTGATGACCTCGTTTCGTTGGATACACAATGTGAACTTAGTGCAGTCCTACAAAACTATGAACCACAGCAACATATCAACATTGTATTTTTTGGGGATTCAATGGTTATATTGGATCTCGTTACAGTCTTCAAATGATCATCTTTTGGCTGATTGGAAATGATTTTTGATTACTAACTTTTGATCAAATTGGTTTTATTATTTTAGTTTGTTTGTACGGTATATCATTTTGCCTGAAACCTCCAGTGTAGGGAATTTGCAATTCACCATTGTGACTAAGTAGAGAAAAATACTGGATTAAATTAGTCCCTGAACCAGATGTAGTGTTAACGTGCAGTTCCAATTCAATTCCTATATCAATTATTTTTGACTCAACATTGACATTGTTCCTTCTTTACTTTACTTCATTATATTGTTGACTTGTGGCTTCCTCCCACTGGCCAGTGACCTATGCCATTGATGAGTAGTATGTGAGGTGGTTGTTTGCTAGTCTTACTTTAATAGCGTTACTTTGAGTTTCGTTACGTGTTATGGAAAGTACTGTACCAACATAGTTTGGTCAAAAAAAATATACAGGAATAAAGTCAATAAACTATCACATAAGGCAGGCTCCCCTCTCCGAGAAGTGATGACCTCAAAGTATCAAGCACGCAGGCCACGTGGTTTAAAATAACTCCACTTAATTCTCAGCTGCCAACGCTGCACTCAAAATGAAACTCTGGGCTCCTATTCTGGGCGGTGATGCTGTTCTTTCACTTCCTTCCTCGCGCGATTGTTGGTGTGACCCCTTTTACAATATTTGCTTTCATCATTCATCACATGGAAGTGACAAAATGAATGTGGAACAACCAGACTCTTAATGTTTCTTTTTCGTTCTGATGCACTGATGCCTCTTCAATATAACAACAACATATTACTCGCAATAGCACTGCCACTCCCACCCGCTCCCACTGCTTAAGATTTGTTTTGACGCAACTTACTTCCACTTTTGCTAACCCTTGAGGATCATTAAACAGTTAGGATCTCATCTCAACTCCTTTTAATCTTTAGGTGATCAGAAAGTCATTCAAATGCTGTAAATTCCTCCCCATGTTTTTTGTTGCTCATTTTTCATTTATCAAGATAACGGCATCTTGACTTTACACACCCGTGAACCTTGGTTTTTCGCAAAGGAAAACCACCTAAAATAGGCCCAAATCCATGATCTTGAGAGAGCAGATGGGGGGGGGGGCAAACCAAAAAAAATCTCATTTCTGTTTTGTCCCCCTCACACACTTTGAACACATTTAAACATCCATCCATTATTTTAGCCTCTTCTCCTCACTAGGGTCATTTTTGGAATGTCGGAGGAAACCGGAGTACCCGGAGGAAACCCACGCATGCACGGGGAGAACATGCAAACTCCACACAGCCAGAATCGAACCCATGACCTCTGCACTGTGAGGCCATCGTGCTAACCAGTCGTCCACGTGCCGCCAAATTTCAACATATCAAAACACGTTTTTAACACTGACTTATGACTAGATCTGGTTGTCAATTCACATTTTCAATATCGATTTGATTTGATAAACAAGGGCATGATTGGATTTTTGATTCACTTTGATTGATTTTTGATTCAATCAAGGATTTCACGCAGTACCAATTTTACTGTTGTGTGGAATGCATTCTCAGAAAAAACAATGCTGTGGTTATTACGAACTGCTTGTTGAATATGAATATTTCTATTAAGAATTGAAGCCAATGCAGTTACATAAAGCATGTACATTTTATTTAACATGATCTTATCAAAACCTTTAAATATATCTGCCTTCATGCTCGTTGGCGCTGACTTCACTGCTTCTGCCATTTTGTTTTGATACGCTGCTTTCGCGTAGTCACAAGATCTCACGCGTCGTCATGGAAATATTATGGGGAAAAATTTATTATTAAAAGTATCGATATATTGTTGTACTAATCGATAGCAGCCTATGAAAAGGAAAATCGCTTAAAATCGAGATACCGATTTTTTTGGGGGGTTGTTTGCTTTTTAAACCCAACCCTGTTTTTGACATTAGATAAAAGGCTTAACAGTGAGTATACTATTCAAATGAAAGAACGTTAAAAATGACACTTTATCAGCCAAAATTACACTTTATCAGCCAGTAACATAGTGGGAGGACATCGCCCAAGAGATGCGAGTAATTGACTGCTTGCTTCCTGTGCTGTACGCCTCAATTTAGTTTCATTTTGAGCAAGTCAGTTTATTTGATTATTTATACCTAGTGCAAGTACTTCAACCCTTATCTGGTCTTGTGTTCTGATGCATCATACATGGTGATGAGTTATAAGGAAAAAAAACTTGAAATGACCTTCCGCTCTTCTTCTTTATCTTACGCCATTGTGTCGTATCCTAAAGTCGACTTTGTATTTGTTTCATTTTTTTAAAATATTTTATTTTACAACTTGAATTAGGTATAGTTTGGCCCTCAAACCAAAATAATGCAATTTGAAGTTGAAATAAAATCTTTTGTACAAACATGCCTCAAAGGTCAAACAAAAGTTGTATTTTAAACCATCGTCTTACATGAGATGTGTGATTTCTTTAACACATTGCTGGCCTCAGGCCCAAACCTCGCAAGTTACATTTTGGTAAATAATTTTTTTTCCCCAAAAAAACAAAATTCCAGTTAAGGGGGAACAAAAAAGAATTGTCCAGTTGACGCATGTCAAGCTGCTAATTGTCTTGATCGCATTCCGCTAAAATTAAACCCCCAAGCTAGCGTAATGAGGAATAACCAACACACTGTACATGTTTGGGTCCCAAGTTAGCTCATGTGTATGGTATTATCAATTTTCTTCCATCTCACCTACATTATTCTGTTCTCGTTCAGGCTAGGTCAGCTCGCATCAATGGCTGGCATTGACACGTCAGATTTCTCACCTTTGGGAAGACCACAGCTCTCTTCCACAATGGGACATGTCATGCAACTGGATGGAGCAGCATCGGGTGGACGTCCTTCCCATCATATTCAAGTGCAAAATTCTGCTGTGGTAAGCATTTGAAATGGATTTGAAGTAGTTGTCTTTAGAAACTTAGCTTGACCAATGTGACAGAGCAAATTACACATTACACTAGTTTTAAAAGCAAAGGAAGGAATGGAGTCCCGCCGCTAATCGTGAAAACTTAATTGAGGATACCCCAAAATTTGTATTTAAACTGTAAATATATGACAAACTATGATGCCCAAAAACTAATCTTATGACATTACATTTAAAAATATCTTACATATTATTTGATTTGAATTTCCATACATATGTGGTGAAGACTCCCCAAAACCTCCACGAGCAACGCAGGCAAAACTAAAGGTGCGGTTGTGGGTTTCAATGTAAACCGTAATTGTGACCTTTGGCCTGCCGTGTATAGCCTTAGTGTATTTGACTTTTTTTTTTTTTTTTGCTCCGATGTCTGCTGCCCGCCAGGTTGGTATTACAAATGAGATAAAAATAAATCCTTCCCTTTTGTTTTAGGCCGCCAGGGCTTATCCTGATGACGCAGCTGACATCAGCACTCCTAAATCTCCACACTCAGACAGAAAACCTCGGCATCGAGAGGGGCTGCTCGACGTGAACGTCCAACAGGCTGCAGGAGCACAGCTAGACTTAAGTGTCATAAGAGAACAGGAGCAAGATCAGTTCTCGAAACTCGAAACGCAGTACGACTCTGGTTCAGAGCGCAGTTTTGCTAGCCAGAGATCCCACCGTAAAAGTTGTCAGACTCCGAGAAGTCGCCCGAGCGTCGGCCTCAGTGCTTCCCATCGTAGTCACGGCGACAATTCCAATCACAGCAATTCATCCCATAGCTGCAGCTCCCATGGCAGATGTAGCGCAGGCGACATCATGAGAGACATTGTAAGTAACAAGGCGCAGTCAGCAGGATCTCAGAGGCTGGCAGTCATGCAACGGTCTGGGTCAGAAGGGTCAGAGCAGAAGACAAGTTCTGACATTCTGGAGGAGATCAGATCTTTGGTCGGTCTGCAAGGACACTTGGATGGTGAATATTTGTAACACAACAGACTCTTCGGCAGCTCTTTTTCATTTTATTTATTTGATGAGATAACAATTCTGGATTGTAATTGGACAATCATTGCAAAAGTTCTACGGTCTCCAGATTAACCTTTTTTATCAAATTATGTTGTTAATTTGTTATCAAGTGCACACAAATGAGCCTCGGACGGTTTAAGAAATGAAATCACTTTTTTTTTTTTTTATGCCAAAATGTATTATTTTACATGTTATGCGATCCCTACTTTTTTAACTGCAGATTTTACAACATTTGTGAATTTGCCAACAATAATAGGTTAACTATTCATTAGGTTGTGCACTAATACACAATAAAACAGATCTGTCAAGAATATCTTAGAGAAATGGGCCTTTTGTGGACGTAGAATTCCATTAAAAATGGCAGCAAAAACAAGTGTCACATTTGTTCAGTTTAAGTAGCTGATGAGCAGATTTGAGATTAAAATGAAATAAAAGAAAGTGTGTTTTGTTGACGCTTCGTCACAGGGTGGCATGATACTCCAGCATATTGAACTCCTTCACGAATGAATGTTTTCACAATCAATCTATGCCAATCAAAAATCCTGAACTCTTTTGGGTGTAAGAGAGTCGTCAAGCTCAATGTTATCATGAGTGAGAACAGTACCACACTACTTTGCACTTGCAATCTTCGTAAGAAAGCTGCTCCTGCTTGACCTCCTCTGATATGTTGTTGCGTTATGGAGTAAGAACAGTCCGTAAAGGAGAGGGTACAGTGATAGTCAACAAAAGACAGTGAGATGAAATGTGCCTGACCTGGCACATTTAGAAAAAAATAGTGTTTGAGTCAAAAAGATAGATTTCATTAAACAAAAAAATTCAAATGAATGGTTTATTATTTTCTAACCGACTGAACAGTTCCAGAAAATGACAGAAGCATGGTTTTGGAGTTGAAACAAAATATCAATTATTTTTACTTTGGAATGTCAATGAGTATCCAAAGTCCACGAGTGTATTTGGTGTTTTCTTTGGCATCTTTATGTGTGCCACCACAGAAAGGTGCCAGTGATAGCAAAGAGTTCTCTCTGATCGGGCTGCTCGGTACAATATGGATAACTGAACAATATACAGTGATGATGTGGATATGACGAAAAGTGGAACATTTGATTTGTTCGTGAGTTGACATGCTTCCTCTCTCCCCTTCTTGTTTGCTCATCAAATATGTGTGACTAATTAGTAAGCATATTTTATTCTGTGAATGAAACACATGACAAATCAGGAGCTTAATTTCAGATTTTGAGACCGATCATCACCCTATTTATTTTGGGGATCTTGTTGTGAATGTGCTACTACAGCAGCAGGATAATAACGTCGCTATTTAAGTTATATGGCATCCTGTCTGTATCTTAACTAAATAGTTACATTTATTGTCTTTTTATAGTTCAGCAGCCACAACTTTTATAGTCAGCTAGAGATAATAAATCCCTGCTCCAAATCAATGATTGGATGGCCCGCACTGACTACTGTTATGTAATTATATATATATAGAAAAAAAAAAAAAACTGGCAAGCCGTCCGTCTTATCATTGTCTGGTGATAAGACATTTCTGTTTGATGAGACTCTGTCCGTCCGGTGTGTCACATGGTATAAAAAATATACCGTAAAAAAAAATGAATGCTCCCACTTTGACCTTCAATTATGTGTACTGGCTGTCGGCCGTCCGATGGGTCCTCTGAGATTGATTTAATAAATACCCCAGTGTCATGCTGCATACATTTGGCTTATGGGGGTGAAATGCGATGACCATTAGGTCTCTTTTTCAGGGCCGTGTCCCCACATTTGACCTGTGAACTTGTATTGACTGTTGGGGTTCAATGCACTATGAAGGGATAGTTGTCTTTGAATTCCTTCTCCAAATACTGCACAGTTGTTTACGTTACTTTCTTTAAAAATGTGACAAAGGTCTGCAGATCCAACAATTATCAATATTTGTCAATTTTATGATTATTAGAGCACTAAAAGAACACAAAAATAAAATTATGACAGAAATGAAATCTCAAAGCAATGAGAATTAAAAACTGTTGATTGTACTGTATTGTATGAGACAAAGAATAAAGTTGTAGCATTATGAGAAAAAAGTTGCAATGTTATACCGTTAAAAGAACAAAGTCATAAATTTGGATTGTTACATACAAGAAGCAAATTATATTGTCAATTAAAATGTGAAAGAAGGCGAGCAAAAAAAAACATTCATAAATATGTCAATAACTTTAAATGTAATCTGTCCAACAAAATCGCTATTGTGAAATTTTCATTGAAGATATGATTATGGCAATGATGAAAATTAAAAAAATAACAATGTTGTCATGCCCCCTGGTCCGAAATTATGGGGAACGAAAAAAAGTCACCCGTTGGAATGTTAACAAGTGAATGTCAGAATTCCTGCATCATTCATCAGTCTAGTTGATGTGCGAAGGCACCACTGAAAACAAAAAAAAGGCTATTTAACAAGGAAAAAGTCAGAATATTACAAGAATAAAGAAAAAGTAGTGCTTTTACTAGTAAATGTAATAAAGGGTCGGATTTATTTACATAGCCCTTAAACACAGAAACGTCTTAAAGATCTTAACCCCCAGGAGGGCAAGGAAAAACCATGTCAAAATTTTAGTTCAACTACTTATTAATCAGGTAATATTCAAGCAAAAATGACCCACAAATCATTCAAATATTTTTATTAGCCAGTGTTGCCGTCACGCTGAATCAAAAATAAATTGTGAAATTGAAGATAAAGGTGCGATTGGCTGGCAACTAGTCCATAATGTACCCTCCCTCTCACCCTTCGCCACTTCTGATGGGCTCCAGCAGACCCACGACCCGAATTACAAAATAATGACTAAATAAAATAGTCAATGAAAAAAGTCAGAAATCTTTGAGGAAAAAAATACATATCATAGCAAGAAAAAACACGTCTATCTTTCTGCTGCTTGTCGTCTCTTCCCAAACTAATTACGCGAATGATCGCATGACACACTGATATCTTTTAGTCAGTCAAAATTAGTTAATTAGTTAATTAATAATTCCCCACATTGTGGACAGTTGCCAGACAGACACTACTTATCTTTTAACTCCCTGGCTATCGTTAATTTTATGACTATCAATTGAGGATGAGCACTGATAGTTGTTGATTTAACAGACTCATTCACTCACATTCACATCAATGATCAACTTAATCTGGAACGAACCTAAAGGCCTCCAGACGCCAATCCAACGTCAGAAAGTCATGTTTGGTGTAGTGCGCAACACCGGAAAGTCTAAGCCGTTGTTGGCGTGTCTGGATGGGCATGTTGGGCTGATTCAATATGTAGAATCGTGTCGGGCCGTCGGGACAAATGATCACTGCGATTGGCTGTCGGGTAGCGAATCGGTGCACTGGACAAGAAAGGCAAGTGACTAAATCAGCAAAACTGTGACAATAGAAGAACTAAATGAACTTTGCTCATTTTCACATCTCCTCTATGGACATAATGTTTTGACAGAAGATTGCGACGATGAATGAATCGCTCTCGTTCACGAAAGTCCACCATGACCGTCAAACGCATCGCAATGAATATATTTTCAATTTTGCAAACGGTCGCCAGTAACGGCTTTCTGTTGTGTTGATTCCACATAGCGCGGCCACCTCATAAGTGAGTATCCAGTAAGGCCAGCGGCCAACTTGTGATCTGATTGGCTATCGCAACTGTCTATCAACTGTAAACACCCCTCACTCACTCAGAATAGACGGCGGCATGATTGTATCGGAAGACCCCGGACGAATAATGCGTGCTACTGGTATTATAAAATCTGCCTGGCAACACGAACTAGCTGAATTCTGATTGGATAAAATCTCTCACCTAAAAATTCAACACTAGTATATGTGACATCAATGTGAAGAATATGATCATGATTTCTTGATTATGTTAGGCCAGCAGGGAAGGCCTTGAAGGCTCACCACTGTGTAATTTACAAATTGTATATATGTACAATTTATATTGAAAAAAAAATTGAATCAGCATTGTCAACCTGTATTAAGTAATGGCTCCAGGAGAGATCCTTGTGGGACACCGTAATTAACTAGGAAGTAACATGCATTTGCAGAGTTTATTCTTTCTGGAAAACCATAGTAGAGACGGCACAGTTCCCTGGTGATCTTGTCCGGCACATGTGCCTCACATTTCTGATATTCTGAGAGTTCGAATCCTTTACGCAGGCCCTGCTGTGTGGAGTTTGTTTGTACTTCCTGCTCTTTTGTGGGTTTTCTGTGGGTGCCCCGGTTTCCTCATGCATTCCAGAATAATGCATGTTAGATTTCTTGAAGAATATGAGCGACTGTGGGTGAGTCTGTGTTGTGCAATTGGCTCGCCACCAGTCCATGGTGTACCGTGCCTAACAAGTCAAATGTTTTCTTTTGCAAAAATCTTTCCCCTGTAATTCCAAACCCAAAAAAATAAGCAAAAAAACAAAATGTTTTATTTTTGCAGTTGCTCCTTTATTGCATCACACATGTCAGAGCTACAACAATAAAAAAAAGTATGACTACACAATATGAATTTACTAGCTAGAAATATAAAATGTAGAATCCTGAGAATGTGTACTAAATTAAAATACACACAGTACTGTCCACTAATTTTAATGACCGTTTTAACAATTGGTCTCGCCTATATAGACAAACATTTCGTTTTACCCCCCCCCCCTCACAAAAAAAAAAAATCTAACTCAACTTTTGTCTTCATCAGCGCATCAAAAAACAAACATAAAAAAATCAGCAGATATTAAGACAACTGTATGTAGCATCAATGAACATTATATCCCAAAAAAAGTGCTGTGTAACATTTGCTAGCCATTTGTCTATTCTGGGACGTATCATTTAAAAGGAGCAAATCATTGTAAAATGACATAAGTATTTGCCAAGCAGTGAGTGATTAAGCCACACTAATGATTCTGTGTCCTTTTGAGCTGACATGTTCCGATATTTCAAGAAAAAAAAAAAAAGAAAAAAAACACCATTTAAACTAAAAAAAATAAAATAAATCTTGATGATCCGGAGTCTCCTTTTGGAAAATATTAGTTGTTCTCTTTTGACGCTGTTGTCGCCTACAATACAAAGAGGGAAACAACAGTTAGGCTTCCCCATAATCCATAGTCATAATCAAATAAATATATATATATATTTTTTTAAGTATTTTATTTTTATCGCATTGCATGATTTTAAATAGTATTCTTCCGTACTTTTTTTTTTTTTATATATATTTTTAAAATACTTTATTTTAAGAAAAAGACTTGAACGCAAAAGTTATGGCTTAGTCTATTGTGTTTTAACTCCCTTGTAGAGCCGATATCTTATCATCTTATCTCTTTAGTGTGGCAAACTAAAGTACTAAAACTCCCAGTGTTGTGGTCAAGATATACTTTAACAGCTTGTCGGCCTTTGCACCAAATCAGTAACATTTGCGTCCCCATGATTTTTTTTTTGGTCAACGCATGGTAAAATTAACTTTTGTTTAGCAAAGTGTCCTGCACGTTGCTGTAATTGCATATTCAATAAATACTATTTAAACCCTGAATTTGTTGTCTGTGCCCGCTTCCTAAAATTAGACTTTACCATGAGATATAATTATTTAAATGCATTAAAATTGACCACTTGTCTAAACTGTACTTTAAGTTTATTTAACAAAATAAAATAAAAATGTCGCTCATGTGCCAGGGTTTTCACTCACTTAGTCCTGTTACCCTACGACATTACCCACTTTGGAAAATTTGGATTATGCCACTTATCACAGGAAGTTACATCGTCCAGATCCTTTGCGGGCCATGGGATTGTCCAATGTAAGTTCACTCATTTATTTTTCATGATATTACTATAACTGTGTGTGTGTGTTCACGCAAGCGTGCATATGTTAAAATCTCAGCACAGTCCTGTTCCCTACATGTTTTAATAGTATTATTTGAAAATACTTTTTTTTTTTGTTCAATTACAGTAATGTGCATCGAGGTAACATGTAATTATCATAAATGCCAAGTGGCTATATTGAATGTATTTTTCTAATTATCTCATGGTACTTTTATTTTTATGCATATTTAATTATTTGTTTGATCATTGTCAAGATTTTTCTTTGCTAATACTTTTAAATAGCAATTGGGAGAAATTATGTTGTTTCTTACGGACCTTCTCTGAGTGACCAAAGCTGGTTCCTTGCCTGGTACGACTGCTATTTTTAAACTGGATTAACATTTTTGCATAATAAAATAAAATTTGCTTACAAATGGAGTCCTCTCTCCATATTTGCTCCAGAAAGTCATCTTAGCGACGCTCTTGTGGCTGGTACGCTCGTCAAAGACTTGGCACTCCTGGAAGGGTGGGCTGTACAAGTGCAAACTGACGGAACCCTCCGTGTGGCTCACATTTTCGACACGGTGCAGGCCGATGGAGTCTGAAAGACACACACACACACACACACACACACACACACACACACAGAACAAATGCTCAGTCAGTGAATGCCACTGGAATGTTGTGAAATGTAGTCCATGGCTGACACTTTCTCCCGGTGTCAGAAGCAGCGAGTAGATCAGCGGCGACAAAACATTTTTTCCCCATCATGGCAGGTTAGACAAAGTTCTCTGTGGGGCATGGGCCATACCAAAAGTAAGGAAATACTCAGCTTCCAGTCTTTCTTATTCCGTAATATGGGCATCCATCTATTTTGTGGAGTGCTTGTCCTCATTTGGGTGAACTGGTGCCTATCCCAGCTGATTTTAGTGAGAGGTGACACCTAGCATGATCTCTAGGCACATATAACAAAATGAAAATGTAATTATTCTAAACTTTTTTTTTTTTTTAAAACAGTGGGTCAATACAAATCTGCCTTGTCAACGCGGAATAACAAATGGCTCGACAACAGATCCCTGTGGAACACTACACACAGCCCTCATTTTTCTACAGCATACCACTTCTCCTCATTAGGGTTGCATGTGAACTGGAGCACATTACATGGAGGATAACCTGGACTGGTCGCTATCCATTCGTAGGGAACATACAAATAACCTTTTAGATTATTTTCACAGCTGTGGAAAATTTGGAGTCTTGGAACATTTTTGCAATGCGGGAGGAAGCCGCAGTGCCTGGAGAAAGCCCACGCAAGCAGAACATCCAAACTGAAGATTTGAACCCTGAACCTCCTCACTGTGAGACGAACGCTAACCACTACCACACCGTGCGGTCGGGGTGTTTATACCATTTACTACCCTGCGGTGCTTTGTTAACTTTTTAAGAAGAACGAAGACACTTGAGGGTGAAATTTCGTTGTGTTTAACTTGAGCAACATGCACTGCAATACACGAGACCCGACATGACCGCGCCAGTTTCACTGAAGGCATTTTCTGATTAGCATTAACAACAAAAGACTGCGTGACTACAAAGTACAAAAATAAACTTGCACAAAGCCCTTCATCTAAATAATTATCGCTCACCTGCAACACACGACACGGTATGACCACGCCCGTTTCACTCAAGGCATTTTCTGATTAAGACCCACGATCACCCCTGAGCTGCCTTTACGGGTTCTGAAGTGTCTTCTCACTGAAACGTTTTACTTTGCAGGACTTCTTGTAAATGTACAACAGGAATTGGGCAACATGCGATCATGACCAAAATGAAAATATAGAACAATTTAAGCTGGCTTGGGCTGTTATGAATTGGCAAAAATGCCCATTTATCCCACACTATGAGGTTCACTTTTAAGTTTCAGCGAGAGATCACATAGCTGCGATCGTCCTGCGAGCAGAGCATACAAAAGATGTTCGTTTGTTTTTTGCACACGACATAATAATACCCTGTGGAAGAATAGAGACGCCTGCCAAAAAATGGTTTTCTTCTTACCATTTATGTAGGCCACAGAGTTGTCCTCCAGGATCTTGGGTGACCTCTCGGTCATCATGCCGTCTTTGCTCTCGGGCCAGTTGTAGAGCGTCTCCTTGAGCTCGCCCTGCAGCATCTTCATGAAGCAGTGGGAGTTGGAGTGGTCGTGGATGCTACTGCAAGGTGGTCACAGCACAAGCGCGTGCGCAGCAGTGTTGGTAGGCGCAACATGTTGCATCTCATTGCATGTGTGCTAAGAGTATCCAAGGTAGAAAAGCGCTAGACAAGTGACAGCCCATTTACCAGAATCTCTTTAGACTTACTGATATATGTTTACTAAGCACTTGTTTAGTAGAATTTTGAAGTTGTAATAGTGATTGACTTCAGGTTTTCAGTAAGTTAACACCTCCAATTTAAGTTGATAAATAAATTGCCTTTCATATTAATTCAGGGTTCATTTGCCTTTATTTACGCATAAGACTAACCTACAAAACCAAACATTTATCTGTGAAAAAAAAAATCATCTCTTACTGTTTATTGTAATAGATCTTACTTTATTGCGTGTGTTAAAAAACAAATACAGGGGAAGAGGATCTTGGAAAAGAATCGCATATTAAAGCTCAATATTGAGTGAAAAAAAAAAAATTGGACTGTTTTTTCTTAATCTGTCAGCCCTACACAGAGGATCCCCCACCTCCCCCCCAAAAAGAAGTAGTCACTGTTAAAGGTAAAGGTACTAAACTGTGGGTACAGATTAGTAAACTGTGGGTACAGATTAGCAAAAAAAAAACAATTCTCATACTATGGCACCAGAGGGGCTCCGTATAAAGGTCCCCTACTCCTACACTAAAATATCAACAGTAGAGGAACAGTAGAAGGAATTTTAAACAAATGATATATGCAAGTAGTATTTAATTTTATGACATTTGTATTTTTACTCGTGTAGTCACCCTTTTGACTCAACTTTAAGAAACCTAATGTGGTGCGTTGATCTACAAAACAGTGTTGCTCAATCTGGCTAGTATATATATTAAGCCACAGCACAAAAATAATCTTCAACACCTACCAAAATGTCACAAAAAGTGAATACACAAGTCAAATATGACACATTGCGTAGAAGAGTATTCAATTGTTCTGCCTGTCATGTCACTTTACATGACGCACATAAACACATGAACTCAGACATATATTTTGCAGTAAATAAATAGTAACCAATTAAGAGATTTGGGATAATTTCCCATGGCAAATGTGAATATCTGTTATTGCATAGTGAGCATAATATGTCACAGATCAGTGGTTGGGTATCACTGTAAATAAAGGTTATACTAAAGGTAAAAAAATAAATAAATGTTGTGCAGCGTCCACATAAATGTTTTCTCACCTTCCGTGGCCTTCTCCCCAACACAGGATGATCAGGTTGAATTTCCCATTGCCTTCATCCACCAAGTTCCTTGTGTATCTGCAAATAAAAAGACAATCAATGTTGTGTGATATTGAAGCGCCAAACTGAAATTGGAAGTAATGTAAATGCAAACACAGTGGACATAAAAAAAAAAATCTCCCAAACGCTTGAGAAAATGTATCATGGTCCAAGGAAACCAAGGTTGCCTTTTTTGGGCTGTATATTTGCCATAAACACAACATTTCTCATCACCAAAAGAACAGTACCAATATAGGGTAGTCATTTGTCTTTTGATTTCCACTGAGCACAGAGGAAAGTTATAGTGATGTCATCATAAAGTATTTTACAGACTTAGTGAAGGGGAGGGGTTAGGCAAGCCCTCATGTCCACCCATCACATTCTGTCAGTCGCCAAATATTTTAGAGGCAGCTGTGGTGGCTCCCTGGTGATCTTTACAGCACCGGAGCCCAAACCTCTGCACACACACACGCACACACTAGCGGGTGTGTGTCCTTTGCTAACTGTTGATTGGTTCACCACACAGCACTCGCGACCTCCTCCCCCTTGCATTGGCCATCACAACACTGGAAGTGGAACACTATTGCAATATACTGTAGGTCACTGTTGTCAATATAGGACAGATAAACACATGACATCACTAATATATATTTTTTAATGACGTGCATCAAATGCTAATGGCTGCCATGGGGAGAACTATTTTTATTAATCATTACATTATCATTTACATATATTAATACACAAAACAAATTGTTATTGGTTCCAAACAAAACGTCACTCCAACATGACATCTTTTTTTAAGCTTAAATTGTATCGCAAGTGTTTGTATGCCTCTCTCAAAACTTGAAAAAAAGCAGAATTTAAAAAAGTAACAAAATTTGAAGCAAATGCAAAGGCACTGACGTCACGGCAAACGTGCAAAATGCATCAGTGCTCTTCAGACGATTCATCATAAACGATTTCTAGGAGTACATATAAGGACGCCTTTTACCTGAATTTGTCAAATTTGGCGTATTTCTTCCAGTCTTGAGGATTGCTCCTGTATGATTCCAGGAGTTCCTGCACCTCCTCCACATTGACGTTGTTCTCCTTAAAGATTTCATGCAGCTTCTGGATCAGCTCTTCTAGATTTTTTGGCATCTTTTCCTTTGTGTATGTGTGCGCCGGTAGCACAATTTCTTTAGCCGTCAACAAATTTGTCGTAGAAAAGGTGCGCACCTACAAACTTCCAGCTGCCAGCTCCGTATTTATGCTCCGCTCTGGATCGTACCATCTCGGACAGAAGGGGGGGCGCCACCAAAAGTGATGGCCGTATGAATTAGACAGAGGGGGGTGGGTGGTCTGCGCCGTGACTCAGAGCGAATATTGATTTTTTCACTTTCAACATGACCAACCCACCTCTATTGGACCCTTGGGTTATTTGTAATTGGCCACGTTTCAACGAAACCCTAAATCTATCTCACGCATGAAAAACAAAATTGGACCGGTCCTCTTCGAGTGCTTTTTTACCACGTTGTCACAAACGCGACCTCCCCCTGTCTCCCTGGTCTCGCTCATTGAACTCTACTTTGGACAATAGCTAGCAGCCTGTTGGTGGCCCCCACCCTGCAGCCACAGCACCCCAATATTGAGTGCACTGTCCAAAACAAAATCAAAACAAGCGCATTTTGCGAAGACTAATCAAGAGGAAAGACCAACTGTGTATCGTGTATGAAATAAATTAATCAGTATATATATATATATATATATATATATATATATATATATCCAACCAACCGTCTATACTTGGGTTTTAAATTGGACAGTGATTTTAAATTACATCGGCAAATCAGTGCTGTTGTTATTCGATCCAGCTTCTTTCATCGTATATTTTAATTTGTGTTGTCATTTCCTGCTAATTATGAAAAGTGATTTGTATATATATATATATATATATATATATATATATATATATATAGAGAGAGAGAGAGAGAGAGAGAGAGAGAGAGAGATATGCACGCAGATATACACAAGCACACACACGAGTCGAGCCCTCTTGCATCCTCCAATAGTGAAAGCAAAACTAGTCAGTTTCTTTCTGACAGCTGACAGCCAAGCTGACCCACTGATGTTTACCCTGGAAAGGCTTGCAAGTCTGATGGCCTGTGTGATGGAGCTGAAAATAAAAACAAAAACAAACTTTGATGAATGCCTTATAGTGAGCAATCGGGCAGATCTAAAAAGAAACTGCTGTACTCTGCATTTTTTCATGATGTGACTTCCCAGGTGTTGTGGATGACGCACACAAACTAGCTGTTTCACTCAAATCACGCGTGCATTACGTGATAAAATCCAAGCCCTTTTAAATAAACACGGCATTGCTATTTTCCCGTAGGCCTACATAATCTGAATTTTGTTTAGTCAAGTGGTGCAAGTGTTTACTGTGAAAAATAACACATCAAATCAATGCAATATTTTCCAGTTGTATCTTTGAATCTAGTGTTATCAAATATTTAAATCTAAAAGTGCAGACGTTTGTTCTTTGCCCCCCCCACCACCCCTTCCAGTTACACAGCCGAGGTGCCACATCATCAGACCTCAACTGTTATACTCCACCTTGTGGCCGTCTACGTCACTCACTTTACACCATAACATCTTTGCTAGATTGATTAATTAACTGGCATTTAATTTCCCCAAGAATAACTGGAATAACTAAATATGGTGTCGTTTAGTGAATGAAATTGTGCTTATAGTAGTTAATTATGGCAACGAAATCGGCTCTAATAATATTTAGGATGTCAAGCTAGCAAAGAAAATGGAAAAGAAAAAGTGATGGAAAAAATAATCAGGCGTACAATTGTTTGTAGACAATTAAGAAAAGAGATGGTATTACTTATTAACTGCATATGTTTTGTTACTTTTTTTCAAATGTATTTGTATAAATGTTTTTTTCCTTGGGGGGGTGGCGGTGGGTTCTTGGACTGAACCCACATTTACGCCATTTATCCTCCAAAAGTGAAAGCAAAACCGGTTTCAGTTTCATTCTGACTGATCTTAGTTAAGTAAATGAGCCCTCTTTCGGGAAAGTATTCCATAAGTAATGGTACAATGAGTCTGATTCCTTCGACCTTCAATATAAAGCAAGAAATCAACATTTCAGCATAGATTTGCTCGTATTTCTCATCTATATATGATACATGACTTACAAAATAGCACCATTTATAATGAAACACTACATTTTTTTTGGTGTATTGGAAAAGATATGCTTCAAATAGATTCTAGGGATACGATTACAGCCCAAAAACAGTTGGGTCAAAAATAACCGATTATGGGTCAAAAAAGGGCCGACAACTTTTTGGGTTATTCATTTAAACCAAAAGGTTTGATTAATGAATAACCCACCAAACAACCCAATATTTTGATTTGTTACGTACAAAAAAATGGGGGGGTTGTTAAATTTAATAATTCATTTTGACCCAACGCAAAAAGTACTGTTGGTCTCCTTTTTGACCCATATTCGGTTATTTTTTACCCGATTGTTTTTTAGAGTTGCAAATCATTTTCTTACGGAGACTGCATCAAGACCATGACCCACATACATCAACAAACTTTGACATTCTTCTCTTCTGACGCTTTTCCAGGGTTTGTGTTGGGCTCTTCTTGAACAGGTCAAATGTTTGCACGATAGGGTTGAAGTTTGGAGTTAGACTTGGCCAGTCTAAAAAACCTTCCACTAATTTCCCCTGATGAATTCCTTTCTTGTTTTGGCATTGTCATTTTCTTGTTGAATGATGAATGACCTCTCATTCAGTTGGCGTGCACCATTCTCCAACTGCCAGACAAAATATTTTGAACTTCCAAGTTTGATATTTATTTATTTATTTATTTTTGCTACGCGTGATTTTTCGAATGAAAATAGATGCCTTGCATCAATGAAGATTGGTAAACACTCTTCTAAATGTATCCAATCCATAATAATAAAACAGTTCTGAAATGTTGATTATATTCATAATTTGAGGTCAAACCAAAATGTTTTGAGTTTTGACTCGCCTAAACTCCAACGTTGATACAGTGTTTTATTTCCTCATCACCGCTCAAGTGCAACATCATCAAACATCAAGTGTACTTGTACTCCACCTTGTGGATGACTGCGTCATTCAGGTTTACAACGGCCGGCCTTAACGTCTTATTGTTGGCAATACAGTTCTGCTCATAAGTTTACATACCTCTGGGGATACTTGAAAGTATTTCAGAGGGTACTCTGGGTTTTAAAATATATTTTAAAAGTAGCATCAATGCAAAAAAAAAAATCCCAAAGATCCTTAAAGCACAAGCCTGAGTCTTTCACTAAAACGTCTCACTAAATGCAAAAAGGATTGTTTTTTTTAATTTAAGTTCATTTGTTTAATTAAAAATTAAGTTAATTGAGAACGGAGGCTTACTATGATCCAAAAGAAGGGCACTTTGTGTTGATCATTATTTTATATGCACAAATCTGTTCTTTGTCAAATAGTTGTCGACATACGACTACAAATTAAGTTAACAAAGTTTAATAAATCAGACACTGTTTGGACGGTTCTCTGTCTCCCCCCCACCCCCCATCCAAAAATGCTTCTAGTTGGCTGGGGGGGAAATTACAGGTTGGTACATCAATGAAAAAAGCTTGAGAACCTCTGCCCAAAGGGAATAATCATCAGATTTAAAATAACACGGTGTTTTTTGTGCCTATACGCCAATAATAAATGTAATTAGTGAAGTATACACGTTTTTTTCCGTGTTTTTAATTCAGTGCCGATTGTAAATAACTATTTTTTAATTGTTTTCATATTCAAAATAAATATTCAAATGAAATCACGTCACATTAAGCCATTTAAATAGAGTAAGTCACTTTTTAAACGGATTGTGAATGAGCACCGAGCGCTCAAATTTGCCACAAACAACATGGCGTTGAAGTAAACGTACGTATAAGAGCACAATGCAGTTCTATTAACTGGTTATTTCATTAGTTGCGATTTAGGTACATCCCGCAGGTTGCGCATGCCCAGTCTAAACGCAGCCTCCGTTCGTTTTTGGGTTTTAAGCCTTAGGAAGTACCATCTATTTCCAGTAATGCTTGTTATTTATTAACCCTCTTATGAAGAGTGGTCAATGCCATTAATTGTCAAGTTGTACGTTTGGCGATTCGTAGATATTTTGACCCTTCTCACTTGCCGTAGCAAGCAGGTAGCGGAGCGGCGGGGAGTGTAGGAGGAGCGGTTTCCTTGACGTGGACGATCGTTTCCGTAAAGAGACGATGGAGCAATAGCAGCGTGTCAAGCCCAAGCGATTCCTGCATTAAACTTAAATCGAGACGGGATTCATCCGTCTATCCCTCGGTCGCGTTTGGGTTCACGGGAGTCACACGGACTGATTCTTTTTGCTCCCGCCCATCGCCTCCTCCTCCTCCTTCCCCCCAGCTCAGCAACAATCATGATTAAAGCCATTTTAATATTCAATAACCATGGCAAACCGAGGCTGTCCAAATTCTACGAACATTACGTGAGTAAGCCTTTGCATTTTTTGTAGAATTGTCACGTTTTTTACATTATATTGTACTTGACGATGGGGTGCCTGGCGATTTCTCGCTGTACGAGAGCAGAGGGGGAAATAGTTTGGTCCCAACTGGTTTGATGAAACGTGAATTATAGAACTCGTGCAACCCGAACCGGCGTGCGTTCATGTATTTAAATATGTATGCATCTCTGTCTGTGTGTGTGCGTGCGTGCGCGCGTCGCGCTAACTGCTCAGTTGACTGTTTGTGTCACATGACCCGAATGACGCCCTTGTGAGGCACTCGTGCCTTTTGTATGAGAAACTCCATTATTCCCCCCCCTTTTTTTGTTTTAAGTGAGACTGGTGAGGCAGGAATGGGACAAAGATAATAATGTCAGTAAATTAATAAATTTGTTTATTAATAAAGCTCACATCTGTCTAACTGTCTATCTAGCCAATCGTGGAGAGTCTCTGTTAAAAAAACACTGGTGCACAAGACGTCGCCTCCAGTGGGCTGCAACCAAGCAGTGTATTTTTGTTCCTCTATATTTATAACTTTGTATGTACCAATGGGTGGTAAATTGGAGCATCGGGATGCTCTGTTACCGAAATGCACGAGGGTAGGTAATGAATAGAGCCCAAAACCTCTCAGCTATTTGCAGTCTGTTCTTTTGGTTCTCTTATTTTCTCTCCTTCTGTCTTTCAGTCAACTCCCTCACATGAGTTCTATTTGTGTGTTCTTTTATTCTTGATTCCTATCAATAATGCAGTGCAACCGGAGGCGGAGCGTTGCTGAGAAACGTCATACAGTATGTCAAGAAAAGCACTAGTGGCCTGGCCAAGTTATGGCTATTGACCATGCTGATGTGTATTTTGTTTCTTGTGCCTTTTTGTCACATTTTTTTTGTTTTGTTTCTTTTCAACCCAATTCCCTTGGGTCATTTTTTTTAAGCTGATGATACACCCAGCCAATTAATTCACGCAGACGCTATAGTTAGAGGACTACAAAGTTTGATAATGGGCCTAGTGGTGGTGTCCTTTTTTCCTCTTGACTCAGTGCTTCTATCCTCTTCTGTCCTGACATGTCCTGCATTGTCCCATTTCCCAATCAGAGCATCCCTCAGCACTGCCTTCCTGGTCTACAACCACAGATCAAATCCAGTTCCTCCCCATTATTGTAGTCATTTGCGGTTATGTTTTTTTTTTTTTCCTCAATTCACCTTTTTTAACTAAATTTTCAATAGATATTCATTGCAATACTGACTGCAAAAATTGAGCGTCTCGTCTCGTTGCATAGCAAATCTGCGATAATTGCAACCTGTAGTGTACTAACCAGGATCGCGACTAGTGAAAATTTAAATCTTGTTGGCGACTCCGAATTGTCCTCGCCGTAGTAACAATATTATAGTCGCACTGGAGTTGAACAAGTAATCTAATTCTAATCTACATTTTAATGTAATAAAATACTACTTTTCAAATTGCAAAGGCTGTAAAAAATGCTTCGTTTTGGTTGGTAGGGTTATTTTCTACACAGTATGTTTAATGTATTTGTTTATATATTTTTTAGATGAGTTCAGTGTTTGCGAAGTTCAGGTCACATGTTTCCATAGGATTGTTTTACGAAATATTAAAAGTTGAAATGATAAAGTCGCAAATTTGTTTGCGTTGTCGTAATATCATTTATTGATTTATGTTTAAGCTTCTGTCTAATATTGTTTATTGTAAGCAGATTAATTTATTGTTTGTGTTTTGTTTAAAAAAAAAAAAAAGCTCAAATTTAGTCGCAAATGCATTGTTGAGGAAGAAAAATCGCTATTACAGATAGATTATATTTCAAACTCATTCAGCTCTACAGTAGTACATTTGATTGATTTCAGCAATGGTGTGCAGCGAGCCTTAGTCGCATGCTTCAAGTTGGATGACAACGACCCGTTGCATTGTGAACTTGGGCTGAAACGCTCACTTCTGTTAAAGATCCTCAAGTGAAGTGAAGATCACAGAACTTTCATCTGCGGCGCAGCAAGCTGAAATCTTGGCCTGCGTGGCCCCAGGGCGAGCGTGTTTGATTTAATATGACTCAAGCAAACAGCGGCCGAGGACCCAGGCTTTGCTGC
This sequence comes from Idiotropiscis lumnitzeri, assembly GCF_059441095.1. NCBI lineage: Eukaryota > Metazoa > Chordata > Actinopteri > Syngnathiformes > Syngnathidae > Idiotropiscis > Idiotropiscis lumnitzeri. The sequence continues at coordinate 29,551,639 of NC_142391.1, read as the reverse complement.
TCTCTCTGTTTTAAATTACATAAGGTAGCCAAAAGAAATTGTCTGCTTGTAGCAATAAAAAGCTCCTCCATGGGAGCAGACGTGTAACGTGATAATCCCCCCCCCCCCCACCACCGCTTGTGCAGAATGAAGACACAGAGCAACACATTATCAGGGAAACCTTCCACTTGGTGTCCAAACGAGATGAGAACGTCTGCAATTTTCTGGAAGGTGGAATGTAAGTGGCACGCCGATCCCACAGTGGCAACCATGTTGAGGTTTGTTTGGTGTCAAATGATGGTTTGTGATGTTTACCGTGTGTCAGGTTGATCGGGGGATCCGACTACAAGCTGATCTACCGACACTACGCCACGTTGTACTTTGTGTTCTGCGTGGACTCCTCAGAGAGTGAACTAGGAATTTTAGACTTAATACAAGTAAGGAAAAAACATCACTTTGCTATCTTTAATTGTTCTTGTCACTAAGAGTAACATTCCATTTTCTCTTTTCAGGTATTTGTGGAAACGTTGGACAAATGCTTTGAGAATGTCTGCGAACTTGACCTCATTTTCCATGTAGACAAGGTAGGAAATGCTATGCCTTGATTATGCAACAATTTCCAACACATGTGTATCACATTTCTTCTCCTATGCTGTGCCATTATAATCAATTCATTCATTCATTATAGTAAAAAAATGTTGACCAAACTAATGAATTTACATGAATTTAACCAGCAGAGGTGCTGTTGATGCACTCTGTTGCAGCAGAGAGCTCTTTTTGAGGAACAAATTTCATTTAGTCTAAAAAGAGAGTGTTTACTTGAGGCATGGCATTTATCGTTGCACAAATCTTCGTGTGGCGAAATTCTTTATTGGACTGTCTCCCATTCAGGTTCACAACATTCTGGCAGAGATGGTGATGGGCGGGATGGTGCTGGAGACCAACATGAACGAGATCATCACCCAGGTGGACGCCCAGAACAAGATGGAGAAGTCTGAGGTAAGTTACGCCACCGCCCGCTCGTCCGTCTGGCTCTTCTGGGAAGGGATGGTACAGAGTATGCAGGCATGTGTGTATGCTGCACCCTGCATGCGACTCTCCAGTGACATTGTGATGCTCCCGACATGATCCTGGGTGTTTGCTCTCTCTCTCTCTTTCTTGTTCGTTTTTCTCGCTGCCGCACTGCTTTGAACACAAATCAACACTATGCCATTCATACGGATTTCCATCTCTCCAGATGATCATTGAGTCTCTAAATCATCAACCTTTTTCTTTTTTTTTATAATTTTCTTTTTTAAGAGGAGCACACAAATGAAATGAGCAAAAAGGTCGCTGTTTGAGTTTTGTCCCACACGAGTGTCAGTCTTATGCCAATTATCTATGCACTGGTGATAGAGTGGCTGGATGGATGGACAATGAAATGTAGCGTCCATGATTCAGCTAATGTGTTGAAAAATGAGACATCTGCAGCTTTGCTTTTCATGCAGCCTCTGCTAACGTCTATGAAGTGGTATCATGGTCTAAGAATTAAAAGAAAAAAAGAGACAAGCAAGTCATAATCTTCATCGAAGTTGAACATTTTCTAAATTTTAGTGACACTTGTTCAAGATTTTAGTTCTAATATTACGTTGTGTGAATAAAAAAAAAACACTCTGTTCTTATTTTGATTTTCGAGATTAAAATTCCATGTTTTCATGAAAAGTGGTATATTTCTTTTCGATTGAAATCAGTATGCAACAATAAAGTCATACTTTTGAGATTTTTTTTCAAGATTAAAAGTCATAATGTTATTTTTGAGATGAGAGAGAGACACAGAGAGAGAGAGGGACTTTGTGGGATAAAAAGTAATATTTCAAGATTTTAGTAATTAATATTGTGTGATTTGCGCTAGTTATATATTTTTGAGAAAATGTTTTTCTTGTTTTTAGAAGTTTTACACATTTTCAAGGAAAAAGTTGTCGTAGTAATATGAAAATACATTTTCAAGAAAAAAATCGAAATGTTCAGATTATTATTTTTGAGAAAATGTCATAACGTTCAGATTTGTCATATTACAAAAAGCAAGTTCTATATTCACGAGAATTAAGTCGAACATTTTTCAGCTAAAGGTTGTTCATAATTTCATTGACCGTAAGATGGGAAATCTATTTTTGTGATGAATTGTATATTTTCAATATTAAAGTGAAAATATGAGAAGAAAGTTGTATGGATGGATAAATAGCTATATATATTTGAGACTGAGGTTTTATTATTACGAGAAAAATAAGATGCATATTTTTTAAAGGAACAGTCACATCGTTTTGAGAATTAAGTTGTATGTTGTCATGGTAACCCAAAAATGCAAAACATTTGATCACGAAAACATTTCTATTCTTGTGAAACTCCACAGTTTCATTTTCCCCCTTTTCTGCCCTAATAATCCTTCATAAACATCAATTAATAATTAAAATTATGGTCAGGCAAACAGCCAGAGACAATTTCATGAAGTAATTTCCTAGTTTCCTCTTGCAGTGCGAAATGCTGACTGGACGTAATAACATCAAGTGACGCATTGCCGAGTAGCCCGCTTCTCTAATTGGCTGACATCTGCTGTGTGCTCCCATTTACAAGTGACAATAGAATTGACATTCTTTTAACCCGGGCTGCAGTTTCTCTTTTAAATCCGACAGATTATTATTATTATTATTTCTTTCAAATGGTATTTTTTTTTCTCGATTGCCGTTCTGTAAGCAGAGTTTCATCAGAGCTGCTCTCGTCTCTTCCCTCTGGGACCTACCCTAGACCACACTGTTTCTGTCACTCACACGCTAATTTAAAAAGACACCGTCTGTTTCTAGGAAGCTATCAAGGGAGTCAGGAATGTGCCATTTAATGAGCCTGACAAAAAACCTGTCTTCGGACAGGTCCTCCTTAAACTGGTGTGCGTTTAGCCCGGCCGTTTTGGATCAAACTCGGTGGTCTACGATAGGTCCTCTCACTTTTTTTTTTCCCTTGTGCAGATAAACTGTAATTACTTTAACCTGCTTTAACATTCCTCATTCCTATTTTCCCCCTGACCCTGTCTAGTTCTTTCCATTCTTCTCTCTCTCTCTTTACAGACGTTTATCTTTCAGTCTACCAGACAGGACAGGTAGACGCAGGTACTGCTAAAATCTACAACCAAGTACTGTAACCCTAACTGAAATTTACTCTCCCCTTCCCACCTCCTCCTCTTCCTCCTTCAGTTTCTCCATACGGACACACCTCATTTAAAAAAAAAAAAAAAAAAAAAAAAAAAGAAGAAAAAAAAAATGTCAAATAACTTCACTAACATGCAACAGGAATCTTTCAGGACAGACCCAAAAATGTCTAAGTCGAAATGAAATTTCTGCTTTGAAGCTTTGCTGTCATCATTGTTCCATATAGACCAGGTGTGGTCAAACTACGGCCTGGGGGCCACATGCGGCCGTAAACATTTTAATCCGGCCCACTGAAATTGAAAAAAATTAAATTAATAAACCTTGTTAATATTTTATTTTCTAAATACTGTGGTTTTTCAAATATATATATATTGTTGTAATGCTTTTGTTCACTTTCATTTAGAATTTTAAAAAAAATTCTGCGATGAGGTGAGGTTACCAAAACACTCCATCTATCTGCTCCTGGTCCAACCCCTGTGTCAAATTTTAGAACCCATTGTGGCCCGCCAATCAAAAATTTTGCCCATCCCTGGTATAGACTAATGATTCTACTGACTTAGACCACTTTGTGTAAAAATAGGTTGTCTCTGTGGCAGTGAGTCAGGAGTATCTAAAAGACAAATGTCCAAAGTTTGGGATAAGAAGATGATAAAGTCTGATGCACAATTGGCAAACAATATCGCATGTCAACAAATTGCCAGCGCAAGGTATCAATGTTAACAAATTTAATGTAGCCGACCAGTGCTAATTAAAATGTGTTATAATGCGCCCCACATTGGTCAAGCGTAGATGCAGCCAATGGTGCATTTACAATAAAGATTAAAAATAAACACCAGAGCTGGGCACTTGAACTTTTTTTGCCGGTCAGTTCCCCTGCCCTCCGGCCTCGACCCTCAGGCTTTATTCATAGAAATTACCGCCTCCGGGATGGACTGCCCTACTCTGATGCATTCTTATATGAGCATCCGACCACAACTGATGCCCGGGCGCTTCAAATTTAAACTGTCTAATGGATCTGCGAATTAACAGCCAGCTGCTAACCTGAGATCGCAGCAGCCAATGCCACATTCTTATTCGCCGACTCCTGCATCACTCAAAACATTTCAAATAATCAATATTGAGTCATTCATCAATTCCGTCCCCTGTTCTACAGGATTTGCGCAGTCGGTAGCCTGATACCAAACATCGCTGACTGGGCCTGTATGTCGACATGCATGTCCAGGGCTCCATCGGAGTCAATGGAATGCAGGAATGTACATTCCTAACATGTCACATCCCGAGCAATGAATGTAGAGCTTTGTTCACAAGTGACCGGTCACTTTTGGGTCTGTTTTGCATAAAAGATTCACACGAGGGGGGATCTCTAACTACAGCGATTCTCAAATTTGGATGAAGATGAAGTCATTGTTCCATTATAAAAAAAACTTTAAGTCAGTGATTCACAATCACTGTGCCGCAGCACATTGGTGACCCGTGAGAGACTGTCATGTCTGCTGCGGAATTTTATTAGTTACAAATATCATCATTGAGCTGTCTTTGCCAGTGATGTCTAGTGACAGACAGAACAGTTCAGATGTAGTCAAAGTGGAAGTTTAATCTATTTTTTTCTTTGCAATAGTATGTTTTATGTGCCCCACAAATCTAAACACTGTATTTTGATTAAGACTCCGTTTGCGGAATCAGAATGAAAGAAATTCAAAAATTGAAAGAGCTTTTTTATATTAATTTGGTGCGGTTTAGTTTTGTGTTTGTCTTTTTAATGTTGTGATTAGTTTTTAGTTTTTTTGTGTTGTTTTTTTTTTTTTTTTTTGCAATTTGCTGTAATGATTATTTTTGGTGTGTTTTCTGATTCACTGTTCAGATTTGTTCTTTGTTTTTTTTCATTGTTTAATTTGTTGTCGTGTTTTATTTTTGTCTGTTTTGATTTGCTGTTGTGTTCAGTTATCAGTTTTAATTTTTACACTTCAGGGCCACAATGTTATTCTTATTCCTCGAGACTATTTAGGGTACGTAGAACACATGATTGTAAAGAATGTTTTTGAAGTGACTTCTACTTTAAATTTGTATTTCAATTTATTTGATTGTTTTTTTTAATTAAATGTACCAAAATTAATTATAAATTATTTTGGTACAGTTTAATTCCCTATATTTAGGCACTGCGTTAATATTTCAACTGTGCTTCATCTTGCAAAGGCTTGCCGTAATATTAACTATAGTTTTTAGGAATAAAACCTGCCTCATACTTTTTAAAATGTTATTTAGAACCAGTGCAACACTCGAAAAAAGGTCCAATTAGATGCATGCCTGTTGCCATTCCTAAAACATAATATAAGTGTTTGTGTTCAACTAAACCCGGCTCAATTTTTTGCATTAATAAAATCAGTTTGTAAGTACATTGAGACAAGATCATCACTTTTTGGCATGAAGGTGTGCTTTGAGATCTTTCCTCATGTAAAATGTGTGCCTTGGCGCAATGCTTGGGAAACACTGCTCTAAATTGTTCCTGTTGAGACTCACTGTGTTAGAGTGACGCGACTCCTCTGTCCACAGATCAGATATTCCAGATTAGTTGAGTGCTATCTTGACAAATCCCCCCCATGTCATCAGTACCTACTTGTTATATACTGCAGTCTTTTTGTTCCTGCATAAACCAAAAAAAATGCAGGTAGCCGGCAAATAAGCTCTGTATAACATCCAATGTAGTACTGTCTTATGTTTCTCCCCCCCTTCCATTTCATTCAAAACACTGTACCTTTTCAGTCTTCATTTCCAAATCCGTAACCCAGTTCTCTCTTTGGGCCCCTCAAGAGTCCGGTGGGTTCACTCTGAGCAATGCTTGACCAACGCCCCACTCCAGTTCATCCAAAATAGTGAATGACCTCACAGTGGATTCAGAATTGGCTCTGGTTGTGTCGTAGCAACGTAGCACCGCAAACTGCATGTGCATCTGACGCTATGACGGCATCTGAATGTACATAATGCACACGTGTCTCATGGTAGTCGTCGGTGCTTTGGCATCGTGTCAACAGTCTTGTCGAGTAACGTGTAGTGGTTATGTTTGTCCCTCGTGTCCACCGCTGAATGTGACTGTTTGATGATGCACTGTGTAACCTTCATTTTGTGTGTTTGTGGATGTGTGTGTGTGTGTATGTGTAGGCTGGTATTGCAGGAGCGCCCGCTCGTGCCGTATCAGCGGTAAAGAACATGAACCTACCGGAAATGCCCAGAAACATCAACATTGGTGACATCAGCATCAAAGTGCCAAATTTGCCGTCCTTCAAATAGCGGCTCGCAGAGACGACCCGTTGCTTGGAGATGTCGCCAAATGTTTAAACGTGATGCAATCTGTTCACCAAAACCTCTTAACAACTTGTTCTATCCAATCATGGAAGTACTGTGTGATTTAAAAAAAAAAACAATCTTGATCTGCTTTGTTTTTCTTAGAAAAAAAGTTTTATGCATTTTTTTGTTCTGTTGCAAACAAAAAAAGGTTTTATGCATTTTCTGTTCTTTTGCAAAATCACAAAGTATTTATTTGTCCACGGTGCATTCCTACTCCACTCGTGACATTCAGCCGCTAAAACCATCTCAGTCCAACTGAAGTCATTTGACCAACTTGAGTGTTTACTTAATTTCAAAGAAGATATGAAGATTGATTGAAGTGTTGTAAGATGCTCTTTCCAGAAAAACAATTGAATGGGAACAGTCGGGATCAATACAGTGTTGGGGAATTCTTACTTTGGTGTGCGTGTGAAACCAAATGAAACTACGAAGAATTTAATGATATTGCTGACTTACATAATTCTGATCATATATCCTGAATTTATATTTTGTATCTGTTGAAATTATTAGTTTGTTTGTAAATTTTATTCTGCGCATGAATTTTGTCCACCTCTCATTTTACTACACAATAAACAGTTGAAACTTGAGTCTATTTTCCTTCGTTCCTTTTTTAATTATCCCTACCCTCAGTTTGAACAGTGTATGGTGCTAATGACAGACATGCTAAAATTATTTCATTAAGGAAGTTGTCGGACATCTAAACAAGCCCAGCCCTCCATGGGGCCTAAACACAACTTGATAGTGATTTTTTTTGTTTTCCTTCTGCCAAAAGCCATATTCATTATTGATCATGCATACACCTACTGCACAATCACTGCAGCATTATTACACTACAAGGATTGGAGTGAATTTACACAATTGATCGTGTCAATGAGCAACCTTGACTGACGAGGGAGAAGTCCTTAGCGCTCGCGAAAATAATTTAGATGCAAATAAAGCTTATTTTTAGCAACAGAACTTAGTGTAATTGGACTGGTCGCAAAATACACCACGTTCAACATGTTTCCCGCTGTTTGTTCATTTCCTGTTTCCGTAGTTACTCTTTTTCAGAGAGTCATGTTGCGCAATTTTACGCAAAATACGGTGTTAAATAAATTGAATTATTAATACGTCCCTATATTTTTTATTTAAAAAAAATATTATTATACTTATTTAAACGTACATTCTTGCCTCTCTATTTTTTTTATTTAAAAAAAAAAAAAAATGTATTCAGCATAGTACACTTCCGCATCCTGAACAGTCCGCGCGCAATATTGACTGTCACGCGAGACGTCTGGTGACTTCAGGAAGCTTAGAAGTGACAACAACTTGCGGATGCTGCGACTGCTTTGACACTTGGGTTATCATTCTTATATTTACTGGAAATACAATGGCTTCAATTATTAAAGAAACACAGAGGTTTGTTGTCGTTCAACTCCGCCCCATTCCCCCTCACTCTCTGAATTGTTAAGCAACACCAGTCGTCGTAGCTCGCTTTCAAGATATTCAATCAAACATCTGTTTGGATTTACCACTTCTACAAATCCAACGTTTCATGTGTCATGAAATATGATATCAAAATATGTGGATTGCACTTAATATTGTATTGAAGTAGACAGTCCATAAACGAATCAAAGCCAGCAAGGCATAGTAGAGTAATTTTGACTCTCCATGGCTGCTCTCATCTTGTATCATATCGTGATATTATCGCAAATGCAATTAATTTTTCAACCCATTGGTGAAGCTGCAGGTTTATTGTGCTTTGCCAATGCGGGTTTCTGAAATCCCTCATGTACATGTGGTTCACTGTTCATAAATTTAGACATTCATGTTTGTCCCCTATTGAACTTGCCCCAAGTTGTTAGTATTTGCAGCTTTCGTACTTTTTTTAAATATCCTATCAGGCCACAAGATGGCACATAAGCATTGCCTGAATAGCAAAGTGGTACAGTAATAGGTCCAAGTGGGTCACAAGATAATCACCCCAGATGATCTTTTTGGCGCATAAAATATTTGTGCCTTTGCTGACTTTGATCATAAGATGCTAAAATCCTATATATTTTTTTTGTATGTCTACCCCGTGTCACACGTGTGGATACTAAAACATGCCAACACTCCCTGTAACAACCATGCTTGTTTGTTCCTTTTTCTTAACAGCATCAAGGAAGCTGTGATTCTTATTAATACCATAGATGTAAACAAGTTCTCTAGACTGATCTCTCGCATCATCCAAAAGCTTCATCTGAAGGTACAGTCAGCTCAATATGGAATTCATGTCAAAAGAAAAGTGACTTTTGATATTCCCGTTAATATTAGTGCAGGGAATGATTGAAGCGGTGACCTTTTGGGTTAAACACTATCTGAGGCACTGGGCAAAAAAAAAAATTCAAATAGTTGTTCCATAAAACTGTGTTAATGTGTTCCCAACAGTCTATATTCATCATTTTGTAGTGTTTCTCTGAGTTGCATTGCTCCCACCCCGTGTGGATTTTTTCCCCGTTTAATCAAAGTTCAGCTTCAATGTGTTGCCATGTCAATCTAATCTGCTCGGGGCCTTCAGAATCATTCGTGTTGGCCCATGTAATTTAAGCTACATTGGCAATGAGACTTTCTTTCACCGATCAGATTTTAAATTCATTCTCACCTCGATGATGATATCATTTATCTGTCCTTTGATTGGGCAGAAGACAGCTGACATTCTTCTTTGCTTACTACTGTCATGCTGACAGAAAATGAAATAGATTTTCACGATTGCACATTATGAAAGCTCCATGTCCAGATTTTGCATTTAAGACACATTTCTGGTCAAGAACCAAAATGTATTCACATGAATGAATTCAAGATTTAAGGTTTAGAGTAAATGTGTTCAAACCCACATTCATCCTTTGAAACATTTCAGTATTAAAATTACTTTTTGGGTGCACTGGACGTTAATTGTCTATTTTGGCTTTTCTTTGCAGGGAGAACGAACATTTAGCGATGAGGAGGAGCAAAAGCTTCAAATGGCTCTTTTGCTGGACAAGCAGCCTCTCAACTTAGTCCTTGAAACGTCCGCTTTTATTCTCGAGCAGGTGAGGCGTGTTCATGTGACATCTGTTCACCATATTAGTGATAATTAATTGTTGGAATTAGGGCTGGGCGATATGACCTAAAATCAATATTGCGATAAATTGGGCAATTTTACCTCGGTAACGATAAATGCGCGATAAATTCCCCCTGAGGACCAAAATCAAAATAAATGCAGGAAATGCATATTAACTGCTTTTTTTTTATTGACCAACTGGTTCACATTACTTTCAATGAAAAATAAAAGTACAAAAATCATTTGAATAAACATTCAAAATAGCTTGCTTTGCATGACTGGACCAATGTCACAAAGAACAGGAGAAAAAGGGTTCATCTCACAAAATCTTTTTCTGCAAATAGATTGTGCCGAGATGCTGTAATGCCATTTGCAAAGGCCTAGATTTGTGTGAAGGTCTCTTGTAAACAATATAAATAATGCCATGTGCAAAGGAGCTAGTGTGGTCGGCAAATAAAATGCTAAATGAAATGGGAAAAAAGTCAATGCAAATAAACAAATGTGCATCATCGGGAAAATGTACCGTCTCGAGTACTTTGGTGCGCGGTCGCCACTTGTCGTCTATCTAATGCACATTCAGGCTCAAACAGGGATCCATGTTGCGACTCGACCACAAGTCGGATGTGGATGCAAAATGCTTGACATGTCTCCGCTCCCGTCCCGATGTTGTCCATATCGGGAAGTGCTGTTTGCGGCAAATATTTTCGTACCTCTTGTCGGCTACGTTCATGAGGCGTTTCAATCCTGTGCGCTCCACTGTAACGAGAGGAGCTATATGTTTAGCTCTGTGCTAGGCTATCGCGTCCACCACTGAGACGTTGTCTCGTATGGTGTCGCCTCCGTTAATGGGCTGTTGTCACTTGTCCAACCTTGCTTCTCACGTTGAACTTTTATCACAAGCTCCACGTCAACAGCATGGTTGTGTTGCGGGTGGTGAAAAAGAAAAGGTTGGACGCGCTGTTTTGGTGCTTACGACGCACTTTGTAGTTCATGTTCTTTTGCTCAAACATCGTCTTTGTGGAACCCAAAACATTTCCAAACGACAGATGTCGAATTTCTTTTCGGGACAAGCGCGACAGGAACAATTTCAACTAACGTTACTTTCTCTGCAGCCGTGTCAGCCGCTTCAGGATTTGAATCGCCAGCTACGAACTCATCTTCTGTTTACATTCTTCTACAGCGCATGAGTCACGTGACTACATGCGCTCTAGCCGTCTTAAAGAGGCATGAACATCGCCGCAGACAGAAAAGACTTCTTTTTCTTTTTTTTTTTAGACACCGAATTTATGGGCAAAATGATGTCGGTCATTCTAATACATTTCGGTGACGGTAAATTTTCGGTTTATCGCCCAGCCCTAGTTGGAATATGTATTTGTATTTTAATGAAGACAAAATTGACTCCTTAATATTACACTTGCCAAAAGTCATGCAGTAATTAAACAAAAATGAAAAGATTTAAAAGCTTTTTTCATTGAATGAATTGAATGGCCATAGTACTGCTGTTTCTGCTGAGCCCACCTTGGCGAAGTGTAAGAGACAGACAAACGGATGGATATACAGTGCTATTAATTGAGACGTCTCAACTCTTCCCAGCTCATCAATATATCATATTATTTGTTCCTCGCAGAGAATAAAGAATATTTGACTTAATAGTAAGTTGCGACACTTATATTTCAAGGCATCACTGCATTTTTAAATGTGATTAATACAATACAACTTTATTTGTATAGCGCATTTCACAACAGCTGGAGCTGTAACAAAGCGTTTTCCATATGGTGAAAGTTTGATGTTATGTCATGGCCAGCCAATTAAAGACTCTAAATTGATCTTTGGTTTGAATATGAATGTCAATGCTTGTAATAATTGGTCACAAGTGAAAAGTTGCCCATGTTCATAGAGTTTTAAATAATTTTGCCGATGAGTGTTACTTTCTCATTTGTCCAGCTGGGTTCACTGTTGCACAGTAGGTGTGACTTGAGTCGGTCTCACCCATCTTTGAATCCTTCATTTAGGCGGTGTACCATAACGTGAAGCCGTCCTCTTTGCAGCAGCAGCTTCAGGGGATCAGCATGAATGCCGACAAGGCCGAAGCGTTCTCTCAAGTGTGGTCCACCTCTGGCCCCGAGCTGGTGGACCGACTAAAGCGCAATATCTTTGCCCCCAAGAAGGTAAGATCCATTGCAACTTCAGTTTTTGACCCGAGAAAAGTGTTGGTAAATGTATCAGAGACATTTTACCCACATTTCTTTCCGAAAACCACAGACAACCTAAATACCTGGAGCATTTTTTGATTCAACTGGGAATAGCACCAGTGATTGATTTGGCGTTCTTTGCATTTCTTCTTGATTATCCCCTATAATCCTAATAAATTATGAATAATAAAGTAGACACAGTGTTGATTAATTCTCACCCAGAGATTGTTTATTTGTCATAGTACATCATCACAATTACACAACATAAATGCATACTTTTGCATTATTATAGTAACAATATTAATTGGTGCACAAATATTAGAACATAGGCCACTATTTGAGGAATCGTCTTTTCTGCCCACTAACATGTTGAGAATATTTAGTGCTATCCAAACAAAAGTTGTCACTTTGGTTGACACATTTGTATATTAATGTTACATTACATAAATTATATTTAGGTTTTTAGTCACCTTATTTCTTTTCAATATGTCTTGGATTTTATATTAGGGCTGGAACTAACCATTATTCTAATTATCGATGAATCTCTTGATTATTATGTCGAATAATCGATGGATCATAATTATTTGAAATTGACCCTAGTGTAGAAATTGCTCAAACATAAATTACTTCAATTCCTGGTTTTACCTGTGATATGTCAGACAGTTGGCAAAATTTGTTGATCATTGTTTTCTGAAGTAAAAGTAAACGTTGTATTGTGATTCAACACAAATACAATGAGTCTACTTTCATGGAGAACTTCAGAAATCAAAATATTTACTGTTGAAAAGCTGAAATTGGGTTTGGACAATTTTTAATTAAAAATGATATTGAAACGATTAATTGATTACGAAAACATTTCGATTCATTTGATAATTGATTAGTTCTTGATTAATTGCTGCACCTCTATTTATGATGATGATTATTATTATATAACAATTATTATTATTATTATTATCATCATAATACATTCTTCTCGACATCTAACTTATTCTTATTCTCATCCTTGGCTGCAAAGCGCAGTTTGAGGCGTGAAGCCACATTTTTTTTTTTTTTTTGAAAAAACAAAGTTCAAGTTGGCTTTTGATAGGCTCCAGCTCATCCTCCACCCTAATGAGGAAAACTGCGATAGAAAATGGGTAGATGGATATGGATATTGACAGACAAAATATGGACAGCGTTACACTTCATCCATAGTCATCTACTGTATTGCTTTCATCCACATTGCACTTAGCCCATTGCCCAGCAAGGTGCACCTCATCAAAACCGTGTTGTTTATAATAACTGCGAGTATTCTCAGCCTGTTAAAAATGTCGCATACATTCTTTTTAAAAGCCACTCATGTGCAACCTTGACACTTTCTACAACGCTAATGAATCAAGATTTAAGTGAAAATAAAGTGGCAGAAGTTGTGACGGGGCTGTTGTCATTCAGCCGTCTTAGCTGCTTGTGTTTTCACACGTCCGTTCCTTCCTCCCTGATGAATTTGATTCATCAGCCAGTCGAGACGCTAGGTGTCCTGTTCCTGCCATGACGACCAGCCAAGTCACACCGGAGGTGACAGATGATTTTGTTGATATAAATGGCCACTCTTCTGCAGTAGTTATTAATGGTTTTCATTCATGCCCAACCTCCCTCAAGGATTACTTTAGAAGTTAGAGTGTTGTTGTTTTTTTAAGAGTTATGGGGGGATTTTGATGTGGTGTACATACTAAACATAAGAAAGAGAAGTCGTACAATGGTCAGAGAGTGCATCGACACAGGCAGAAGTTCAGCACTTGCAAAAACATCCAACGTACCTGTAGTGCAGCAAATTAAAATACACTCTTTTTTCTCAATCATTGATTAAGGATTAATCATCCAGTTGTTATTGTCACTGCCTCATTTCTAATGACTTGTAACAGTTTATTAAGCCTTAAGCGAAACATATTGTGGAAAAGTGATTTTTTTTTTTATTTGTACTAATTACTTGTGTACTAATAGTTGGGTCTTTGGAGCACCTTCTAGCCATCAAGTGAAATGACAGAGTAATTTTTTTTTTAGCTGCCTATTTCAGAATTTATATGCAAGCCGTTAAATTAGCAAATAGTTAAATAGTTTAGTTTGCAATGAGTGAGTAATTTGCAGTCTGGATGCAAAGGTGTGATCATCTCCTATTCCGGAGGGAGTCTCAGAATCTCCAGAACTTTATAAAGTCACTAATATATTATTACCTTACTCTCGGTGCAATTGCCTTTCTTATGTTAGTGGATGCGGGTCGCCTTGTTGGAATACAGATCCTTCTCTCATTTCAATTAATTACATTTATTTTGAAACTGACCTAAGGATCTTGATACAGCTTGTCTACATCACTCAACGCAAATGTGGATTTTGTTCCCGGTGTGAATAATGTGTGGACCGCACCTCTTTCGCACCTCGTGCCAGTCCTGTGATGCTGCACAAGCATCCAGAACCAATAAGTCACACATAGTTTATCACGAGGACCTCTCACTGCATCATAAACTGCTTAACTGCGATGCCTTGACTCAATCCTGTGGATCTAGCGCGGCGTTGTGTGAGGAGTGAGGCGGAGAGGGAGATTGGGAACATTGATCTTAAACCCACAAGGCCCAATTTGAATTACAATTTATGTCAGTGCAGAAGCGACATTTTACGCTTTTATATTCGTGAGTGTTGGTTGGTTAAAGAAATCTGAAGGATTAAAAAATATTGTCCCTTTAAATGATTCTAATGGTATGGGCAGATTAAAATGATTCAGCTAAGTCATTAAATTAATTCAACTCAATTAGTTTATGGTCTAAAGAAAAGCATGATCCCTTTTCACAAGTTTTGCCATCAAGGCAGGAGTTCTGAACATTCATCAAGCGGGAGAGCTACACAATGTTCTTCTGGCTGACGTTTTTGAAAAATGTGTGTATTTCTTTCCATTTGTTTTTTTTTTCTCCATCTGAAAACAAGTGCACCCTGTGTTTTTGTTTTTCCAGTTGGATTTTGTCAGCTGGCAGTTGAACCTGCAGATGGCCCAGTCCAGTCAGGCCAGACTCAAGTCTCCCAGTGCTGTGCTCCAACTGGGCCTCCACAATGAAGATTCTCAGGTGGGAAAGCACACTCAAGTTCCACGCAATTAGACAACGTCATCCATCACTTTCCATTATCCCTCCACTTCTCCCAACCGCCACCCCTACTTGGCTAATAGATGTTAATCCCGCTGGTGTTTGTTTTGCACCAGAGGTAGATAGACATCTGGTTCCAGAGTAACCGTGTGTAAAGTTCAGAGGTCGGGGCGCTTGTTATCTGAAACCTCCACGGTCACCTGTGTCAAATAGTGCTGAAATAGAGGCTTGTATTTATTTAGAACTGTTAATGTGTTTTATTTGTCCTATAGTTTGTAATTTCTAATGTGCAACTATGCAGCAATAGGCTGAGAGCTCAGCCTTCTATCCTTCTGGATTGTGAGGCAGACAAGCTAAGGATTCAGCATGACCATACCGTGCTGCTCATACATTCTTTTTTAAGTCAACATCATTTTTTTTTGTACTTGTAGCAAGACTTCATTTCTTGTATTTTAGTACATTGCCATGAGTCTTGATTTACACAATTGCAGAGAGTACCCATGTACCATCCTTCGTTTTTCTGTCTTAATGCATTTTTATTATTGTATATTGTTACACGGGCGGCATGGTGGACAACTAGTTAGCAAGATGGCCTCACAGTGCAGAGGTCGTGAGTTCGATTCCGGCTGTGTGGAGTTTGCATTTTCTCCCCGTGCCTGCATGGGTTTCCTCCGCATACTCCGGTTTTCTCCCACATTCCATCCCGCATGTTGCATGGTAGGTTGATTGGACACTCTAAATTGGCCCTAGTTGTGAGTGTGAGCGTGAGTGGTTGTTTGTCTTTGTGTGCCCTGCGATTGGCTGGCAACCAGTTCAAGGTGTACCCCGCCCACTGCCCCAAGACAGCTGGGATAGGCTCCAGCACACCAGTGAGTCTTATGAGGAAAAGCGACTCAGATAATGGATGGATGGATATTTCTACACTTTTCTTTTTTTTTTTTTTTTTTTAAATTGTCTTCAACTTCATGTATAGTATTCCATAATGCGGCCAAAGTTTGGTAATGGCTTGTAGCTGAAATCATTTCACCCTTTAACTGTTTTTAGTGACACACGCAAACACACACACAGACACACAAAATAATTTTTTTTTTTTATCAGTCCCTTTAAGGCATTTTGTGCCGTTTTCTAAAGCAATTTAGTTCGCCGGACTATCTTGTTTCAGCTTACTAGTCAAGTGTCTCTTCCTCCCTTATCTTCCCATAGAGAATGCCTTCTCAGATTAACCACAGAATTTAGTAGGCTATCTTCAAATTCGGGCCTATCGGCGCATGATACGGGGAAAAAAAAATATAGGTTTTTCATTCTCTTTGTGGATGCGAGAGAAGCAGGATTTTACATTTAGTGAGGCTCCCTTTTTTTGTGTTTAACAGTGTTTACTTGAGGCTAGTAAGGAAAGCATTAATTTATTTAAATCCACTTACACAACTCCCCTTGTGGGAGGAGATAGCTGGGGGCTCAAAAACTGCTCGTTTAAAGTGAAGAGGGATCAACAAAAGAAAAAAAAAATCACCAGTTGAGATTTTCCTTCTTGCTTCTGCAGAGGGCGCTGTTGTCTCACAGTTGCTAAAGCACGCTGGTACTAGGTACTATTAAATTGTGTTTTTTAATTCTTTCTTGAGGAGCAGTTTACTATGTCCGCTATGTTTTGTGTAGTATACACTAATTGAACTCTCTGCTATCTGCAATAAAGTGAAGACTGCAAAACGAGAGGAAGTGGATATAAAATAGTACTTTAATAGGAGCTTTAACCCTGGCAGAGGTTGGAGAACATGGAGGAACAGCGCAGGGAAGACAAATAGGACAAGAGGGAGTAAAATAATGTCGGCCTGCGTGGTATCGATTGCTTGGTGCGGAGAAAGTTTGGAGGCTCTGCCATCTGACCAGTCTCTTGCTTCATTAGCGCACTCCCTGAGGAGTACGAGGAGGCGGAAGGGAGGAGGAGAAATGCCAGGTGCTTCACTTCTCCTTCACCAAACAGTACGAAACATCCAGTACAGCTGCAGATGTCGCACAGACTATTTGGGGAGATGATTTAAAGGACTCCCTTTCAGCATATGGGTAACCATTTTTAGCCTAAGGAATTGAGTGATGTCATCGTAAAAACATTTCTCGCAGTAACATTTTAATTTTCCCAACTTGCATACATGTATAAGTGCTAGTGTAATAGTGTTAATCAAAGATAATCACTGTCAGTATTCAACGGGATAGGATCTTTCATATATAAAAGCACTAAATGTGTAATAAAAACAATAAATAAATACTTGCGCCCAATACTTGGCACCTGTAGCATTGAAGCTTGACTTGTTATTTTGACGCAAAAGAAAAAGCCAGTCAAGTTGCCTGGCAATGGAGAAGAATAAGAAAACCACGTAGACATGCAGGGGAAAGATCACCATGCAGTTAAAAAATGACAAACGATGGAAAGCAAAGTGAAATATGGTGGAGGTTTTGTGTGGGCTTCTTTTGCATTTCCCTGTGGACGTGACGTTGTAAGTCAAAGGCAGCAGTGAATTCTAATACAAACCCTTGCTAACAATGGCTGTGGGGGACTTTTTCCATTTGTCAAAACAAATCCATCAAGAATCTGTCTCTATACGTGCCTTGCAACCCAAATCTGCAATAGATGTGCTGCGAAGAACCACAAAGTGCCCACTGTCTGGTTGGTAGTGTGTGTGTATGTATACTTTCCGCTTTATGTCACTGTATTGCGCTTGAATGAGACTTACGTTCTCTAGCTGAAAAAAAAAAACACACAAAAGCAATGCAAAGCAAAGGATTAAGACAGGGTAAAAACAAAACATGTAAACAAAATGATTGTTTTTCTATGTGTAGGTGTTTGCTTTGTGCTGTACTGTGATCCACTAAATATTTTTTGGAGCACAACTTTAAGAAAAAAAAATGCCGATTTTTAATGGTAATTTATTTTTATTTTGATGCTATACTCCCGCAACATTGAAATCCGTGGCCCAAAATGCATTGCAATTTAGCCCCGCCCATCTGCTTCAGAATTCCCTCGTCGGAGTACTAGCCTCGGAATCTGGCCACTTCAAACCATGCCTGATTTTCACTCATGGCTCCCTGAGACTTTTTAGCGAGTTCTGTTATGATGGCCTTCCACCCGATTTCTGGTTGATTGGTGCAACAGGTGTCAGGGTTAGTGATAGATTGATTATCAACCGGGCCGATATTTGGCATTTTGTCGATTATCGGCATCTGCCTTTTTTTTGTTTTTTTTTTTTACTTGCAAGGCCGATAAATTAATTGCTGGTTTATTTTGGCTCTCTGCTTCACACATGTCTCTCTCTCTTTCTGCTGTGCTCGTGACCCCTTCCTGAAGAAGCAGATTGGCCCGCTCACAGCACTATCTGATTGGTTCCTTGTAGCACCCAATCAGCAATAAGCTGCCTGTTTGCTTTTTCACCTTGAGTCACACGCACTACGGTAGAGTAGAGGTCCCACGAGCATAGGAAGGAATGGAAAGAGACTTTGCCGAATTTTAATAAATGTCTGTCTTCTACAACTCACAACAATTAGAAAACGTTTAACCATAGTAAACTTTAAAGACATGCAACGGAGCCTGGGAGCTCTGTGCACTTTTTGTTCGACTTTTAAAACTAAGTTGTCTATTTTCTAAGATCTAAAAAAGCTTTAATATGTTGTAAATCACTTAAGTTGTTTAATAAATATGTGCTGAAAAGCATTTTGCAAAATTTTTACAATATCTTAACCCTTTTGTTGCGACTGGGTGAGTTTTGGAGAGGGTGGCGTTTGTGTTCTTGATCACTAGAAGGACGCACAT
This sequence comes from Idiotropiscis lumnitzeri, assembly GCF_059441095.1. Taxonomy (NCBI): domain Eukaryota; kingdom Metazoa; phylum Chordata; class Actinopteri; order Syngnathiformes; family Syngnathidae; genus Idiotropiscis; species Idiotropiscis lumnitzeri. Next base: position 29,532,977 of record NC_142391.1, on the reverse strand, counting down.
GTTTGCAAAAGCTGGTGAGTTTTTTAGCAGGCTGACACCTCCGAAAAGCCAATTAAATTGTAAGACGAATAACTGTCAGATCCCCCCCAAGTCCTCTTTGCGATGTGAGCAATATTTTAAGTATGTTGAGTTGGCCTCTCTAAGGAGTACTTGACATGTTGAAATGTTTACCTTTCACTGCAAAAAAAAAAAAAAAGGAGTTCATGACACACAATGAAACTTTCAGCATGTGAAAGTTAGACAGGTGTCTCATTACTTCATTTTTCAAATCGTCCATTTAAAAAGATGCATGCGCACCTGGCTTTTGAAAGCAACGGGAGATGACTTAGTTCAATTCATGCTCAACACACACATATTAATTTAATGCCTCAAGTGCCCCTGCGGCTTCCCTTAATGGCTCTCTCCCTTTATCACGGTAGCGCGAGTCAACGCTTCACCAAATGACTAATCGAAACTACTGTGCTAATGTAGCCGTCACACGCTACCTTAGACTTCAAATAATGTCTTTGGTTTGGCGACAGAGCAAATCATTTATTTTCTCCGATTGTAACCTATCACCCGATGGATGCTATGTGCCAGTTAACCAGCAGGTGCATCTTCTGACCTCAAATGAACATCTCCTTACGTTTCAACCACGACTCCCATTAGTTGCGTCTTCAAGTGGTTGACAGGTAACGAGAGATGTGACAAGTTGGGTCCAACCATTCTTGTATGGGGGAGAATCTGGGTTTTTTTTAAATAATGAAATTGAATAATCTACTGAATAGAAATGTTGTTTTCTGAACTTCTATTATCCTGAAACATTTGATTAATTCAATAATTATTTTTGAAGGATTTTTGCAGGTTTGTTTGTTTTATTTAAAATCTCGCATACCCCCTGGAGTTCCTCCAAGTACCCCAAGGTTGAGAACCACTGTTCTAGAGCATCATTTGCAGTCAAATAGCAAAGTGTTGTCATCCATGTTTAGTACTTTAACATCGGTGTTTTAGTAGTATCAGAGCATTTTATTTGCGTCTGGAGTAGGTGGCGTTCATTACCATTTATTGTCGGATACCACCAAGGCGTTATCGTCGATGGCATGACCACGAACACACCTGGCATGCGCAGTGAATTTGGCACTAAAGCCGACCTCTACAGCGGTGTTTAAAGAGAGTGAAAGAGATTCTGTATGCAAGCAACATTACACAACAACATACACCATGTAAACCAAACCATTACGGACCTGAAGGCAAATGTAATCATTTTATTTCATGCGTATTTCTCCTACAGTATTTGTCAGCCTTCTTGTCCATGAAAAGAGCGCGTGCTGAACAAATGTGTACTTTTTAAAAATAATTCTTGAAATGAGCGCAAGCGTACAGTTACAGCAGTTAAATGTGCTCATTCATGGATTCTCTTTCTTGCAGATCAGAATTGATCTCTTTGACTCGTTCACATTCGTGTTATTCTTTCCCTTCAACTTCCTTTTTTTATTCAAGACTCAAAATAAATCATAAAACAGGTTTTTCTTTCCTGTGTTTCTGGTTTAGTCATGAGTGAACGCTCCCTTTAATCCTCCTTTTTTTTTTTTTGGTATGTCTTGTTTCAAAGTTGTGTGTCAAGTTGTCCCCAGCTGATATCTGAAGTATAAGCCCACCATTTTAAGTTTGAAGAATCCTGCTGTTTTTCTTTTTTTGGTATCAAAGCATCTGACATGAAAGACTCTTTTCTACTTGTAATTATTTTGCTTTCTTTTTTTGCCTCCTGCAATCAATAATGGATGCTTTTTGTTTGATATTAGACAACAAAACTTCTTCTTAGCACTTTGTCATGAGGACTGCAATTAACCAGCTCGTTTTGACTTGTGCGAGAGGGCTGATGTCATCACAGCCTCCCCGAGCATCCGCGCCTGCCTCACGTCTCTCTCATCAGGGTGGCGCAACTCGAAGCTTACGTAAAGCCAAGCTTCGGCACTTGCCATGTAGTCCCGCTAAACAAGGCTTCCCGAGGAGATCCGGGCTTTACTTTCTTATTCGTGGGATTACACGGCCCGATCAATATATCGGCGAACTGTGATGTCAATGCTGCCGCTTTGAAAATCCTTCGCACCACGCCGCCCACCAGCCGGCAGGGACAAAGGCTGCTTTGTTTTAACTTCTACTTGTCTTGCTCTACATGTCCCAAAATGCTTTGTTGCTTTGTGCGGCCATTTTTTTTTTTCCTCCCTCAAGGGTCTTTCCCCTCTCTGTCTCTTTCTCCATCGGTTTCCCACTGGTGATTTGTTTTTCCTCCTGTGGGATTTGGGATTCCATTCATCGGGAGCTCATTGTTGGGCTCTTATCCTCTCCAACGGATGGGCCCCGAGAGCAGAATTGGTCACTGTGGACTCCCTCTCGTCGCGCTCCTTGTCACCCAAGTCCTCGCTCTTTGCCATGCGATGATGTCATGGCTTCTCTTTACATGGGAGGGGGCACCCATTGATTCTCTCTCCCTATTATGTACCCTGTGTATCTCTCCCCTTCCATTCAGGCCCCTCTAACCTCCTCTCATGTTTTCTCCAGCCAATTTCCCTTTGCAGATTCCGTGGCCTCTGAAAAGGCGCCTCTGGGATTTGAGGATGTTTGGATGTTGTTTAGTACATCCACCGCACAACGCTTGACACCCACGTAGGAACGCCATCAGCCCGCAAAGCCAGCTCCATTTAAATCTCATTGATTTAACGTCTCTCTTAAATTTTCACTGCAGAGGTTTTTATATCCAGTGTTTTTTTTCTCCACCCACTTTGTCAAGTAATCATTAATCCCCTAAAAACGGGGTGTCGTTTTGCCGTAGCCGGTAGCGATGATAAGAGAGTGCTTAAGACTCCATTTTTTCGAATGTGAACATGTCGTCCCCCCCCCCCTTCTCTCTTCATTGACGTTTATTTTAGAGATGCAGCCTTGCTCTCGGCTGAACTATGCAGGGGTGAGAAATCTGGTGCAGCTGAAACAAGGCGCTCTGATTGCACAAGCATGGAGCCAACTCACAAATCAAATCCATTCATTCCAGTCAAAGGCTGATCGGCATATGCCGGCACAGGGAATAAAGGCTTTCTTACCCCCTAATGACACATATAAAATAATAGTGCAAATAAGTACAGCCAGATACATCTTAAGCCTAAGTAGACTTTTTCTATATAGTTCACGTGAGTCTTACATTGGGGAGAGGTCCTTCTTCTGAAAGACTCTGCACTTCATATTGATCAAATCAGGTGGTCATTTTAAACCGTGTGGGGGCAAGATAAAGGAATTGCTTGAGGGAACTCGTGGTCATTAAAGGGTGGAGTCATCAAAAATGCAGTATTGGATGGCAAGAGCCTTCCTCTCTGTGAATCAGCAAAATTGCCGTCATTGCCATCAACTCCTTTTTACGCTTTGATGGGTATTGAAATGTGTTTGTTGCATACCCATCCGACTTGACAACTTGTTTTCCCTCACTTCATGAATTATAACTACGGTGGCCCTGAAGGTAAAAATAATATCAGTTTCTCCGCTGCTTTTCCTCATTTGGGTCATAAGTGAGCTGGAGCTGACTTGGTACGAGAGGAGGGGAGCACCCTGACCCGCAGGGCACATTTAGGCAAACAGCCATTCACCTTCATATTCACACCTACGGTATGGTAATGACACTTAAACATAGAAGCATGTTTTCAGGGTGTGGGGGGAGTACCTGGAGGATGCAATCTTGAGCAAAGATGAGATTGGAGTTGTCTGTTGCAGGTTATGTTTCCGGTAGGTTTATTCTAATTTCATCCATCTTCAACAAAACAAATAAATAAATAAAACAAAACCATCATATAAATGCAGTGGCAGGCCGTGCATTTCACACATAGGCCTTCAGTGAAGTCCTACTCAGTCCGACTTGAATAAACCCCCCTCATATTGCCATCATTCATGACACTACAGCTGGACAAATAATATACCTTTCTGACTTACTCTCTACTGAGCGTTGGACTACTTTGACTCACGAGAGATTTCCTTTAATGGTCTGTCTTGAGAATGGCCTTGCAAGTACAAGTATGTGCAATCAAAAACACACTTTTTCCTCCTTCTGCCATTGTGGTTTAAAAAAAAAAAAAAAAAAAAGCAAGAATATGACTTAGATTTTCAAACGGTCGCCAGGTAAGAATATCTGGCTTGGCCCTTTCCTCTCACAAGTAATTATCCAATCACAGGACACGTTCGCACCTCCAACGTGAGGCTTGCGAGAAGGCTCACTGTAACACACTCTTAATGTGATTGGCTATTGCAACTGTCTATCAACTGTGAGAGCCCGTCGACACACACAACACAGAAGCCCACTAGGAAGAATCTGAAGGACGTGTTGCTGGCATTATGAAATCTGCCTGGCAACACGATCTAGCTGAATTTGGATTGGATAAAAATTCACCTAAAAATACAACATAATGTGAATAATAATTGATTATGTTAGGCCAGCAGAGAAGGCCTTGAAGGCTTTGACCACTCACGACTGTATAAACGACAACGACACCTTGTACTTTTATGAACAGTCAAAATGTCAATTTTTAATTTAAAATGGTGCCCCCCCCCAAAAAAATCATGACCTCGTTAGTCATGTTGCCTCATTTAAAAAACCTACAATAAAATCATCCGTCATCATTTTGTCAAGTAATGAAGATCTCAAGGGCAGACAAAATGGTGAAGAAATTAGAATGTGATGAAATGTCGCCATGTCTCTGGAGATTGCTCCTCCTCCTCCTCCTGCTTGTACCCTTAAATTCTTCCCACTCCTTTCTTATGTATGGGAGCGCCAGTGTCTACATACCTTGGGGGCATAGGCCGGCTGCCTTGGCGATGTTCTAGCTTTGCCTCATACTGGGAAAAAAACAGGCCTCAGTTTTCAATAGCAGCCGTTAGTCGTTGTGGGGCAGCGTCAATGTCTTTGCATGCACTCACATCGCAGTTGCCCATGACAGCCTTGCCCACTCCAACCATGTGCCAAGCCAATATATTTCAAATGCATACTGTTTCAAGATGCGAGCCTCGACTGAAGGTCTCGAGTGCCACTTATGTGAGAACCTGGCACACCGATTTGCTTGTTCGGGCTCGCGCTGCGAGTTGTTGGCGAGCTTTGGCCTTCTTGAAGACACTTGACTCACATTAATAAAATTAATGTTTGACACCGCTTTTTCCAGACTGCTTCAAAGTCACATTGTGGTGTTCTTAGGAACTTCTTCAAAGTTTTGGCAGATCCTGTCTGTTTTATCTGTCGCTATGGCTGAGAAATGGAATTTGGATAGCGCTATAATTGCGACCCACCAGGATACGTTGGAGTTAGTTGTAAATCTGCAACAGGATTTGACCATGTGTTTGGGTTCAATTTAGCACACCTATTTTGGCATTTCCATTGTAAAGCGTACCAAAATATCCAAACTGAATTGTCCTGTTTTTCAGTACCCTTTCTTTGGGATGCCTTTTGCAGTGGTATGCTCCGGTCCTTTCTTGATGGTTGGAGCAAAAGTTGCTGCATTCTGTTGAATGCTCAACAGAGAATGATCACATCAGTCTTACAATGGCGTTTGATGAATGGAGTGGGCAAAAAATGCTGTTAATATTCTATTGACACATTTGATTACTTGTCTCTATGCTACACTCGTCTACTGCTCTCTGAAGTACTTCTGCGATGTTCGCACAAGCGTGCATTTCACGGGTGTGGAGCACGTATGATTTGAGTTTCCAATCGCGGATTTATTTATTTAATTTCATATTTATTTTTACTTAATCATTAATTTAATCAATATATTTAATACAATTATTTGTTATATATCACTGAAGAGGGGAACTCTCCAATCTCGTTGTACACTGAGTACAATGACAATAAAGCGCATTCTGATGCTGATGAAATGCGCGGTGATGGTGACAAAAAGAGAGTGCGGCATTTGATGTCCATCCATCGCAGGTAAGACCCACTCGTTCTGAGGTCTCGAGTGTATTCATTACTAGAGCCCCGGTCTCCTCGTATGAAGCTGGAATTGTTTTCTCAGTGAAATGTTTTCGACTGGGTATTTCGTAGCAAAGCTCGAGAGTGCGTAACATGTAGCGAAAACCATAATTCTCAACTGTGCTATACGGGCGGAGATCCTTGAAAATATACACAGAGGTGCTGTGAGTGATAGACGTTGCCCTGGCAGAATTAAAAGAGAGTTTTGCTTGCAGTAGAGAACCCACGCTGGTCTGGCCGGGAGGCAAGCTGACAAGGGCGACTTTTTGGTTTGCGACGAGCGCTGTGTGGTGTTGCTGCAAGTGGCTGTGCATATTCGTCGTGTTTCCAGTATACCTTACTTTTGTGGGACAGTTCTTTGCATAGCAAAGTCCTTCGCCGGCTTAGTTTTAGCCTCACTACTGTAAAGTCCGAAATACAGCCATATCTTTAACTTGTGGGATGCCGGCAAATAATTTTACTTTTTTTTTTTTTAACTCGCTCCAATTGTCTTCTTCGCCTGGCGACTTCAGCCCGCTTACCTGCCGCTTCTCTGAGGCACGCCCCTAGTGGACCACCAAGTAATGGCTCAATGAACAATGAAGGAGCGTTTATAGGAATCTTTATATTCTTTTAAAATATCGATACGAGGCGTAGGCGTATCGATAATCGATCGGAAGACAAAATATCTTGATGTATCACCATATCGGGATATTGTCACACTCCTACTGTTTAATACTACTATCAGTAAAAGTTTACATTCAAACTAAACATAACAGGAATATTGTCGATTTAACCAAACCACATGAACTTTGTCTAATGAAAATCTGGCAGCATGATGCTAACAGTGCAAAATGCCATAGACAGGCTCGAGAAACTAGCATCAAAGTTGCAATAATTAAAATCCAACATATTTTTTTTTTTTGCTATTGAGAGACAAAAAAAACCATGTTCGTATTTGTTGATATTTTTCGGGATGCTGGAAAAGATTAATGGCATGTCCATTCATTTCAACGGGGAAAGACAATTTGAGATACAAGCGTTTTGCATATCCTTAGATTGCATTAAAAAAAAAAAAAGATTCATTCTGGTCGTCTACTTTGTACAAGCAACTTTGGCAGCCCCATTTGGAAAGGCACGGGCTATATCAGGGATTAAAAGGATCAACTTTTGAGTTGTCAATTGTGTTGAAAAGGACTTTGAACAAGAGTCATGCAATTCTTGTTATTCCAATTAATAAGTTTGTCATTTTTGTGGGCTTAATGCGATTTGTCTCACGTTGGTGTTGGCACTGTCCCTCTAGGAAGTGTGGGAGGTGTGAACAAACATTGTGAAAACGCTAGGCTATTTACAGACATTTCTTAGGCCAGGTCCACCTGTCCATCATTTGTTGTCTTTGTCTTTCTTTGCGTGTTTTTTTTTTAAACATGACATTCCCTCATATGTACCATCTTGTATAGTTTTTTTTCCTGTTCTTCGTCAGCAGTTGTACTGTATTATATTGTATAATGCAAAAGTGGCACTTTTAAAACATCATATTTCCACAAGCAACATGTTATATTTCTTAGTGTGATAGTTCTAATCTTGCCTCAGCCTTTATTCATGACTCTGAAGTCTGCGGAGCATCTGACTTGCTATTGATGTTGCTCTGGTGACACTTAAAAGCTAAATTGTCCAGTCAAATGAATTCTTTCATTTTTGTATCCAGTAATGCCTTCCCTCCCTCGAACTCTCAGTTTTGATGATTACTACTTTAACGGGAAAGGATGATTGGGAAATATGCCCGCGTCATATGAATATATATTTTATATGCTTGTCAGGTGAATGGTGAAGCTGAAAGGACCCTTCAACCTGTCATTAACTTGCCATCTCTGCACTAGCAATAATTTTAAAGAATATATGTTTAAGTTTAGTTGCTACACGAGATAAGATAAAATAAACATTATTTGCCCCCCCCCCCTTTTTTTTATATATTACATGATGATGATGTCAAATTGATTCTGATCACCTGAATGGAGAGGCGCGCTTGCGAACCGCTGATATTTCATATTCATATTCGAAAGAAAGATTTTCCCATTAAAAAAAGAATGGAAGTTTATTTAATTAATCTGTTCCAGAGTCAAACCGCCATCATATTTTGTTTTAAACTGAACTAAAAAAGTTTTTGCATTTTAACATTCTTTATCGTAATACTTAATACAGCACTTTAAAATGCATCAATCCATTTTTTGATGCCGCATGCATGGGAGGGCTTCAGATGAGATTTCCACCTCTCAATGTTAGGAATGCGTACCAAGCAATGAATGTGTGCTTTTTATTTCATGAATCCCTGACTGTGGATGGGAAGATAAACACCAACAACTCCGGCCATGGTGACTGTGTCTAAGATGTGAAAGGTTAAAACATGGTTCTGACTTATTACCAAAACTAAAACTTCCCATTGTTATGAAATGAGTTTATGAATACATATACTGTCCACAGTTCACAAAGATTTTCATTTGACAACATGCCATGGTCTAAATTGCCCACAATCCAAATTGAATCAAATATCAAGTGATGCCATTATCCTCGTAATATGGGCTAATGTTAGCTGTCAACGTCACTTGAAAGAATATTTCTCTAGTGAGCTTTCACAATTAGTTGGAAAAGTGAGAAAAATGTGAACAGGGAGAACATGGCATTTTCTTTATTAATGTATGCAATTAACATTTCAATAATCTAAAACTGGATAAGCAAAAGCAGTAGAAGATGCACGAAGCACTTTTTCGGCTTGACAATTGCTGGAGGCGTCACACTGAGTGACATGGCAATCATTGTTTGTGTCACATTTTCATTAACTATAAATGGTGTTTTAATTACGAGGCATTAATTAATAGGAATCCTGTTAAGACTAAGGCCCAAAGGAGTATTTTGACAGTACATTGACCCAAGTGAAACAATCACAACATCTCAATGTTCAGAACATGTCCCCACTCCAATCCAGTACCCCCACATGCAACACATTTTCATTGCAGGTACACAATGCTTGAGGAGGAATTTAGTTTCTCTTTGTGGATGTTGTCGGACGAAGAAATTCAACAGGCTATCGGCAGAAATGTAGAGTTCTTTTCAAGCTTGTTTACATGTCAGCCTGTCTGTTTCTTGATAATGTGGGTCAGAGGAACCCCATCAAGACGGAGAAGAAAATCTTGCTTGTTCTTCATGTAGTTGTCAGCCCGCCTGTCAGTCCGTTTTCTCGTTTGCAGCATCAAAGTCTCTGATAACTCTCGGTTGCTTGCGCTGCGACTAGATTTCTGAAGCTTTGGGACCTCTATCAGTTTCTTTGTGTTGTATAGAAACCGATCACTCCAGTTTTCTTTGTCTAAAGTCTGTGCGATCAAATATGGATACAGCAAGCTTCACCAATATGACACCCTCACATAAGGATGCATGCTCGTCAAAGCAACGCACACTTCCAGATCATTAACACGTAGCCTTCTGTTGCATGTATGCGTGTACTTATTTATTTGCATACTTCGCTCTAAGCAATCCAATTATAAATCAATGATAAATATCTGAAAATCTGCTTTAGCCTCATACCTGCATCCAGCTACATAGGAAAAACAGCCAATCAGAGATGGAAGGCGTGGCTGTCACTACCGTCAAGTCATAAAGACTGTTTGAACAAACTGTGATTTAGAGGCCAGTTTAATTCCTTTGTTTTAGTTGTACTGAAGACATTTGGGTTTCAGATCAAAAAATGAATGAGACAGGAGTTCAAAACTTCAGCCTTTCATGGTATGTTTATCTAGATGTGTTTGAACCCACCCACCTTCAAGGGAGTGAAAATATTGGGACATGTGACTGATGGCTGCACTGGTGTTGCCTTTTAGATTGATTGATTAAACATCAGATATAACTTGTTTTCGGCTTTGGGGTTCACTTGTGAAAAGCTGCATTTCCCACTGAGCAAACATGAAGACCAGAGAGCTGTCGACTGAGAAAAGCAAACCACTTTGAAGATGAGAAAAAGCGGGACAATCCATCAGTGCTATTTCACAAACATAGCCCATGCAACAATTTGGAATGTCCTCAAAAAGAAATAAACTATTGGTGTACTGAGCAACGGACACCAAACAAATCGACCAAGCTGCCACTGAAGGCATCAACAGCATTTGATCATAGAAACATTGCGAGAGCTTTCCTGCGTGTTACCTTTTTAGGCCTCATTAGCCCCCAAGGTTTCAGTCATTCAAGATCTCAATCAATTGTTTTTTTTTTCTTCGTCATCTGTGCAGGTTGAAAAACGTTATGAGCCTGTTTTGAAAAATAAAGGAGTAGAAAGTATCCGTTTTCAAAGTTGGGAGTAAACGTGAAAAGTCCTAAAAAAAAAAGAAAATCGGTAAAAATTATGTACAGTAACCACAACAAACAACATCATATAAATGACATCCTCAAGAGGCCTATAGGTTGCACCTCTTTGCCATAATGACCCTCAGGTGTTAAATCTGGAGCCTATTCAAAGATAACAAACGGTTCAGAGGTGATGACAATAAGGCAAGCACCAAATTCGCCCAGCTGCCTTTTCTGATAGTGCACGTCATCTGTTTTGCTTTCCACCTGTCCAAGCGTGAAAGAAGTCACTCCAAAATAGCATCTGCTAGTCGATAACAGAAGATTCACTGTCGGAGCACCTCTCTTACTGGAGATTGGTAGAGCAGTGACATGGTAGGTACTTTCTTAAATGTAATGATGCTCCTTTTAATGTCTGTACACATTGAGTAATGGTGGCTGCTGCTCACTATGGCAGAAATAATATTCCGAGCCCATTAGCCGGGGCCCCGACCGGCTCGTGCACGCCGACTGATTCCTTAATGATAAAGGAACGGAGGAATAAGCACTTTTGTTTTCATCTCCATTGTCACATGCCCACAACCACAGCCTTCTATTACAGTGCTAATAATAGACATGGTCCTTATCGCTTCCATCACCGTCATGGTAGTAAAAAGAGAGAAAGGAAAATCAGGTAGCTGACAAAACTCTTTATAAAAATGTTTGAAGTAACGGATGGTGAAGAAAAATCTGCTCATATATGAATGAGTGGAGAATACAGACAGACCTTTTTGTCATGTTAATGCACGTCATAACAAACGAGGGGTGACTCAAATTTGAATTCATCTCAGGTTAGACAAAATTCATACACCTTTAAAGTCTCACAAAACCACACGTCACCAAGCATGCATAGGCTTCTAATGATACAAGCCTTCAGTTTATCTTTAGTGTAAGCACGCGTTTTTTTTCTATCAACGAGGCGTAAATGTTCGAACATTGCACGGTGGGCAGTCCTGTTAAATCGTCCATCCAGTGAGTGAGGACGTAGGGATCCGTAAATATCATCCCGTCCGAGTCAACCTTGTTAAGGTAACGTTTACGGTCGTGGCCAGTGGGTTTACGTGCATACTTACTCAATTGACCGTTTTTCGAGCCCATTCCTACGGAAACAATACTGTTGAAACGTGCTAACCGTCGTTTTCAAACAAGCAGGCTTGTTTTTACCTCCATCTAAGACGTCACATTGGGGTCGTGACAGATGGCGAACACAGCTTTACTGAGACTTGGAGGCAGCGGCGGGCGAGTTGCAGCACAATTTTTGAATGGATTGTGGATGCTTGGGCTAACGTGTCTGCTTGCACTGTTGTTCGAGCTTGCGCAGAAGCTGTCATAATTTACGAGGGGCCGCACGGACAAAACTTGACTCTGACAATGACGAGAGGGAACGTGGCGCGTTAAATACTTCAATAAAGTACAACTAAAGTACAACTAAACTAAAGTTTTGCTCCCGCTGCCTTATTATAAACTTGCTCGTGTATGTTTTAACATGCTGTTTTAAGATAAGGTATGTTTTATCGTGCCTGCATCCTATAATACGGTGCCCCGTATGTCTCTGTTAAATACAGAAAGAGCAAGCATAACCTTATGGTTGTGTAATTACGCTACTGTTCAAAAAAGTGCAATCCATTCAAAAGAAAAAAAGCCCAAGAATCTTGTCTTTGAAATATTTGATGGTCACCACGCAAAGAACACAAAGTTTGCATGTCAGTGCTAGGCCACGACGTGGGTGCAGTTTGCTTTCTCAACCTGAGTTTCTACTCGGAGTTGTTGGTAAGGATGAAGTTCTGACAAATCAGAAGGTGGTAGACATTGGAGGAGCACAGAATGTTTCCACATCAAAGTTCCCAGTTTCAAAGCCAGAATCGATGCTTCCTCCTAGCAGGTGCGGCCGCCTCGATGGTGAGGGAGGCCTGTTGGAGATTATCTGAGGCGTTGATGTATTAGGTCAAAACAGCGGCAGGGGATGAGAGATGGGAGGAAGGAAAGGATTCATCTTTCTTGTACTTTCTTCGGGTTTGGGTTAGACAAGAAACACGACGTGTGGCAATCTGAGGAGTTCCTCAAGTTGATTGCAATTGTCAGTTTGGCCTTGTGTCTAAATTCATTTGAACATTTGGATCTCATAGCCCATTATGTGATTTCTCTCAACTCAATTCAACTCAACTTTATTTATATAGCTCTTTCATTGACTACAAATGCTTCTTTGGGTTATTCCAATGCTTTGAGCGCCCGCATGAGCTGTTTCTGAGATCTGTCTGTGCTTCTGCACTGTCAGAATAACTCTGCCAAATGTGAAGACTTTGAACAGACACACACACACACATGCAAATGTCTTCCTGACTTTTTGAAACACGGAAGCTTGCAAGCTCACGCTGGCCTCTCTCTTTCCCTCACATCCACAAGTACGCACAGATGTTTGGTCATGTATTGTCTTGTTGCTATTTGGATGATGGACTCTTATGTGCTATACAGTCTGTGAGGAAAAACTGCAAGCATGATCACTTCCTTTACTCGTATTGTGTGTGTGTGAAAAAACATGTAGTATCAATAATCACAATGTACATATTTAATAATATGAAATTTGTGTATTTTGAATTTTTTCTTGATATATAAATCTGTTTATGGGATGTATTTATTCTTATTAGACAATCTATATTAATCAAGTTGTATTGTATTGTATGGTAAGAGTTTTCTATTAGAATCAATTCAATACAATACTACTTTATTTGTATAGCACAGTTGACACCACAGAGACACAGGTGAGCTGGAGCGTATTGGCAGAAGGCGGTGTACGCCCTGGACTGGTCGACAACCAGCAAACAAACAAGTATTAATACTCACATTCACACCAACGGGAACATTTTGTCCTTCTAATTAACATACCAAGCTGGGATTTGGACTAAAGACCCCTCAAATGTCAAACACACATGCTAACCACCAGCATCATGCAGACTCATACGACCAACTGGAAGAAATGTATACATGCCAAAACTCTGTACTGTGCTGCTCAACTTTTATGCACGTTGACAGGTGTGGGATGCAAGGGCCCATTCAACCCTTTTTAAGTTGTTATATACGCTTCATTGCCTTCTTAAAAAAAATCATGGCAGTTAATTTGTACGTCACATGCTCGCATTCATTCCTTTAGTCGTTTTCCATCAGCATCAATTCCACCATCACATTTTGGGGAAACTAGATGTTTTTTCTGTCTGTAATCTTTTGAAAAAGTTTTTGTGTCTGCTATAAATAATGGAGTGAGAGTGCTAAACCGCAAGGTGAGAGCTTGTCAAAGTGACAGTCACTCTTTTGATGATTTGGCCTTTTAAACTACGAAACACTGAATAGGTGGGTCATGGGTCCCGGGAGCTTGACAGAGGGGGAACCAGTGCCACGATTCTGTCAAAATCAGCTTCAGTCAACGCTTAGGGATGGCTGACGTACGTGTGAGCTGCTTGTGTGACTATTGCAAGGACTGATACGCATTTAGATGGCCGTACAATTTTTGAAAGGGAATATGAGGTCAAACAATCACCTTTTATATAAAGTCATTTTTGAGACCTTATTCTGAACTACAAAATGAGCAGAATAGTCTCTTGCTCATGGAATCAGTTTGGTCCTATGATTTAGAGTCACGCTACACCAGAAATCTAAATTTTGAAAGAGTTTACCTTTACAATGAATGGGCAGCAAAATAACTTTAACCAGCCAAAATATTTTGAGGCGGCATCAAACTCATGCACTCTCCCCACACATCCACTGTGCTTTGCATACCACTGGAGCATCTGAATCAGCTCTGCTCTGAGTTGCTGAGAAAGCATTGCCTTTAAACCCCCCTAACTCTTTCCTGGGGCTGTGTCATTTCAGCCATTTAGACAGCCAAATGTGCCAGCCTCATCAAGGTGCTCAGGCTTTGCCCTTTTCAATAATTCATCATCAAATTTGCAGGGTGGAGTAAAGGTTTGTCCGTAGCAGCTTCCTCTACAAAGGCGCGTTTCTTCTAATTGGAGTGACACTCAGGTCCCTCTTGGTGACGCCGAAATGTCATTAGCGGAGAGGCCAAATGCCACGTGCTGTTTGAGGTTATGCCATTGATTGGAAACAGCAGTGTGAAATGTGGCTCGTCTGACACGGAGGATGTGTTTGGTGTCAGGCGCGCAAACACGAGCCTCAGTATACGCATGCACAAGTTCCTTCTTGATTTCTTCTATTCTGTTTCTCGTATACCGTAGATAGTATTCACATGACGTCACAGAACCTCGCCAGTCGATACTCCGGGGCTACCAAACACTTTTGAGCCAGTGAGCAAACACGAACACTGAGGAGATTGCATGTTTTATAGAAATACGTTTATTGATTCTTTCATTTACTGAACCGCTTCACAATGGTTAACACTTGCACCATTCTCGGGTGCAACAACAGGCAAACAAAGACATGAAAAGAAGCTTCTTCGGAATACCTGCTGTTAGACAAGCAAAGGAACTGTGTGAGTGGAGATAACAGCCGAGGAAACAATTGTTGACGTAAATATTATTTATGAGGTTGCAAAATGCATTTTACTGTAATGGAAGCATGATATGTCGATTTATAACCTAGTCTGTTAAATGTTATGATGAAGTATCGCTCAGTATTCGACAACGTAAACATAATTTGTATTTTCACAAAGCTTTTAAAGCGTTCATTCGTCCATTTGTGTATTATGAAATATCATGATTTAACATAAATTTATATTGCGCATTCCAGTGGCGGGCCCTGCATTTCACACCTCAATGAAGTGCTACTTAGTCCGACTTGAATAAATCCCCCTCCTAACACCATCATGTATGACACGAACAAAAAGCCAGAATATATTTGAGGTTTTCTAGTGGTTGCCAGGTAAGACTGTTTGGTGTGGATTTCTTGCTTATCGAATCACAGGACACGTTCGCACCTTCAACGTGAGGCCTGCGAGAAGGCTCACTGTCACCAACTCGTGATCTGATTGGCTATCGCAACTGTCTATCAACTCTAAGAGCCAGTTTACTCGCAGCAAACGCCTTGAAGGCCTTGGCCACTCAACATTGGCGCATTCTTTGGATTTAAAAAGTGCATCCGTAAATAAATTACTCACAATCTACACAAGTCAAGCAATAAATGGCATGTTTTGATTAAGCCATGCACATTACACCTAGCCGTCATTCAACTTATTTGGTAGTTTTGATGTATCATGTCAAACTTTTCTTTGCAATGATGAGAAGTCAACACTGACGAACAGATGTTGGATATCTTTCCCTCACCTGCGCACAAAATACTTGTAAGTTTTCATGTCTTATAAAGTGTACTGTATGCACTTAGAGTGTTCATGAAATAATTCACAATATCGGGATAGTCTGCAATTTTTCATAGTCAGTTGAGAAGTCCTCCTTTGCTCCGTACTGATCGACTCCATTAATCAAACCAGGGACTGTTGATCTAAACCTTCCGCATACGTCTTATTTACAGAAATAACGTAAGCGTTAGGTGAGTCTGACATTTTCTACAACAAAATAACATGATGTAAAGAGAAGTCTGAGAAGATATGAGGAATGACTGAGCCTCGTGGATCACATCACCATCCAAAGTAACCCGGAGAATTTGAGCCCCGTGCTGCTTTCTGCCATCCCCAGCTCTGCGTCATATAACACTGTAATAGCCGCAGTTCTTCTCTTGGTGCTAATTAGAGATTATACAAATGCTCATGCTTGTAGACATACAAGCGCGTGAGGCACACAGGTACAAACATGCAAATGCACCCACAGCTCCATGGACTGATTTAATTACAAAGTCTAATTCCTGTGTAGTTGTAAATTATTTATGAAGGTGTGTTGATAAAGTCACGTTGACCTTCCTCTAATGATGCTCCTCACATACACACATGCACTGTTGTAAAAAGTGCAACAAGCCGCCCTCTAAATTGCCCCCCAGCTGTGGCTTAGCACCGTCGTGACTCCTTGAATTTGTTTTCATTTCAAATAGTGTGTTGTTGATAACCAACGGGAATTGATACCTCGGCATACAACCTCGCTGTCGCTTTAGTGTTTTTCTTTTTTTTTTTTGTATTATGTATTTGACATGAAAAGACTGGTGACGGTGTTTGTTTGCGTCTCTCAGCTCATTCTTGTTTCCAATTCAAATGGTTTTGTTGAAATGATGGCCACTGGCAGCGATTAGGCTCCCATAGATCTTTGCAGTTCCACACAAACCAGTGTGTATTTTCCCGTTTGGAAGCAGTACACACGGTCAATGGCATAAGATGACAGCTTGTCAGATTGGACAAAATGCGCCAGTGGTGGTGGGTGTGGAGAAATTGTCCTTATTGTTCTGTGGTAGACGTGTCAGATCCCTCCCACTTGTTCACGTAGGCGTCGATTTCCTTCATGTTTCCGAGGCTTTAGCTCCTTGTAAGATAGTGTAATTGTCTGAAACACCTAAGCCAGTATGTATGAACACGGATCCTTTTAGGTAATTGAAAAGCTATCCTTTCATTAGCGCTTTGCATCGAAATTTAACAGTCTTCGCACTTCATACGGCATGTTACCATTTTTTTTTTCATAGAAGAAATAGTTGGGCCACACTACCATCCTTCCTTATCATTTGTTAGTGTATCTTTGCCCCCTGGGTGCCCGCGGTACATCGATACTGCCGATCTGGCCTTCACACCTACTGTACAGAGGCCAAATTTGTCAACAGCCTGCATGTCGTTTCATGTTTTGTCTCCGTCGCTTTGTCTCTCCCTCTGTTTGTGTCTGGCCTGTATTTTTTTTTTCTCCTGCTGTGACTCATTGCACAATTGAGATTGTAAACTGCCCTAAAGTGATAAGCACAATTGCAATATTGTCAGGGAACCTTTGTCTGAAGCGATAAATGCGCAGCAAAAAAAAAAAAAAAAAAAAGAATGGAAACATTCGTCACGCTTCATTTATTCCTTAAAATCACTTTGTCAGTCGGACATTCAGCATACGCAACATATTTGCATTGGACCCAATCTCAATGTATTAACCTGATTCATCGTGACAGTTTTGCGGAAGTATTTCACAGTTATGTTTGTTCAGCACAGTTTATATACCAACAGAAGCTTTGTGGGAAAACGACTCCACTCTAAAGCAGACTTTTGCATGAGGCTTATAAACCGTGCTGGCGTTTGATTCTGTAAGCTTGGATATGCGTGTCGGCCTCGTTGTGACTGCCACAGGGCTGATAGCAGGGAGCCGGCTTTACGGCGTACCGTTTCCGCAGCCTTGCCGTAGACCTGGGAAGCCTCGATAAGACACCCAGGCTCTGAAGCCGCTAAAAAGACACATGGAGAGCGGAACAAAGAGAGAGGGAGAGTGCGGGGGAGAAACACTGGAGGAAGGTATCGTTGGGCTGATGAGGAGGTTAAAAATAAAACTCATCTGCCAGTTGGGCGTTGCTCCAAACCAGACACTTTCTTTTTCTGCCATTACATTAAAAATCCTCACAATCCTTTTAGTCACAGCTCGGATGGGGGAAGCCCTCAAAGGGAAGACAATTAAGCACATACACAAGCTGGTTTTAAGGGTTAAGCTTTGTCGGTGGGATTGAAATTCAGTTAAACCTGTCTAAAGGCACGTTTCAGTCTCGCCAGTGGCTGTTCTACTCACTCACTTTAAAAACTCTAGAATATCCCGAATTAGATGGCTCCAACATGAAGTGAAATTTTGCCTCATAAACCTGTCACATTAGATATCGTTTATGCCTTTGCCTTGCAACACTATAGGCTTTAAAGCATTGGCGCCTCACTTAATTCTTCAGTTTGATGTCAAAGTTCAACATGGGATTGCATCTCCTCTGAGGCACTTAAGTCGACAGAAGTCATCAATTTTTGAGAGACACGGCGCCCAACCTTGACTTTAAACACGGGAAAACCTTTCACAGGCATTTCTCTATTCTGAGCCTCGATGAGTTTCCTTGTGCCTTAAATGGAGACCCGGGCTTAATGTTGGTACGTATCATGGTTTTGGAAGAAAGGCAAAGCGTTCAAGAGGGCATGAATGTGTCTTTGCATATCTACTTTTCTAGACTTGTTTTACTCTGCTCTAATCTGGTCTTGCCCAACCTTATGTATAAAATGGCAAATACATTGTCGGTTGGAACTGCTATTTCAGAAAGCAGCGAAGTAGTCATCCAACTAGATGTGATCAAAGCTGAAGATCACATCCCATGTTTCCTGAACCTTTTGTATGCATTGCCCCGGATCAGGTACTCTTTAGTTCTCTTCTGTTCTCGCGGCATAAGCACAAAATGGTCTTCTCAAGGTTAGTGGTACTTGGGGAAGGCTCAAAGTGCACCTTTTGCAGTGGCGGGCCGTGCATTTTACACGTAGGCCTTCAGTGAAGTCCTACTTAGTCCGTCTTGAATAAATACCCCTCATAATACCATTATTAACAGTTAGAGAAATAATATACAGACACGCACTTACCCACTACTAGCTTCTCTTGAAAGGTACTTCTTGCAGATGGCCTTGCAAGGATATCTGAAATGAAATCCACACTTTTCCCTCCTTCAACCATTGCGGTTTAAAAAAAGCAAGAATATACTTTTTTCGAACGGCTCCCAAATACCACGTTCTTGTGTTTTGATTCCGCATAGCGCTGCCCCCTCACAAGTGAGCATACAATCACAAGACGCGTTCATCACCTTCAACGTTCGGCCTGCGAAAAGGCTCACTGTATCCAACTCGCAACTGTCACTCAACTGTAAGCGCCCCCTTCACTCCCACAGAACAGAAGTCCACTCGATTGTATCTGAAGGCCTCAGATGAGAAGTGTGTGCTACTGGCATTATGAAATCAGCCTGGCAACACAAGCTCACTGAATTCTTGTTGGATAAAAACTCTCAACTAAAAATACAACACTAGGATAATATATGAGACCATCCACCACTGACCTTTTGTTGGTCTGAAATATACTCTTTGAATAAAATTGTACCCCTGTTTTAGTGTCGCCTATTTGTAATGCGTGTTTAAATGTGGTCACCTGGTATGACAGACGGGTAATGGTATGTTTATGTGTTGAGAAGGGTGTGCAGGTTCTAAAAACAAGGGTTGATGGATGGCTGAAAGCTCTGGGCGAGAGGCAGTTTAGAGGCCACCAGTGAAATCGTGACATGCTGGGTTTGTTTTTGATTCGGTCATGAAAGACTACAGGACGGCAGCGGAATATGGATGATACCTGAAGCTTCTTCCATACTGCCTCACCCCTTTTTCTCTCGCACCGTTTCTCTCACTTTGTTTACTTTTTCACGCGTCAAGGATAAAGTACAATCAAAGCTATCACATCTGGGTTTTTTTTCCCCCTCAGTGAGATGTTGAAAGAGGGAAACAGAATCTAGGCTCCTGCACTGGGATGAATTTCGTCTATGATGTTATTTCAGGAATGTTTTGCTTTTTAGCATGCAGCGAGCATGTCTATTGCTCTTGCACGAAGATGACACATCTATTTGTTATGTGACTTTGTTTTGATGGATCTAAATTATTATATATATATATATTTTATGGTAAAATAAAAGTGGCTGCTATCCCATTTCATACTGACCAATCAAATAGGTCTGGTGTACATAAATCTTAAGTTGCGCTTGAAAATATTGGAAAAAATAATTCTCTTGCTGGTCCGGACATCTGCGGTATCTGGATCACCTACTGAGATTCTTTTATAAATGTACATAAAACATTTTACAAGATTTTAATGTCCTGAAAAAAAACCCCTACAAAATACAAACTAATCACGCTTTATTGCGCTGAAAAATGTGATTCCTCACTCCGAGGCTGACACCTAAGACAGACCGCAGGCTAAGCGGAGGTGATGCTTTCACATGTAATGAAACTTCACAGCACAGTTGGAGCTCATTATTCTGCGACTCAGTGTTCAGTGTTCTGTTCTCCCTGCAAGCAATAGACCTTCCTGTATGGGTCATTTGTTATTGAAGCCCATCTGTAGCTTTACTTCAGTACAGCACTGCTGCTTAACAAGTGTTCCTCTAGTCTCTACCGCGTGTTCACTTGTAAAGCTGGTGTTTGATGAGGTCAATTCGAGTTAGCAGCGGCTAAAATGAAAGCAAACAGCCCGTCAATGAGGTTGAGCCTATTACTGGTGATTTGTATCCATCACTCAATTCCAAATTTGAACTGGCCTCTTTCTTTAAATGAAAGGCTCGAGCACTCCGAGGTGAGCAAACTGGAGTTTGAAAAGACTTCCAAGTTCGTGTGGCATCATTAAGCGTCACTTCACGCGGAAATTCGTTTTTATGAAGTTTGAGTAGTTGTCATTGCTTAGTGTAGAGCCTGAGAGACACACTGCGTAGTTAATGACCCAGCCAACCTTTATGTAACCATCCCTCATCTAGATGGCATAGTGTGATACCTGCTTGTTACTTTTAGATGGCGACATAAAAAATTATTTATTGTGATCCGTTTTGTAACTAAGGGACACAATAGTCGAAATAGAACAGAGTGGAGCAATTGCGTTCATAGGTAGGCATCCTATGGAATTTTCATTGTCTCATTATAATGGATTGCCAATTCATAAAGAGCGTGAGATTAGTTTTATTTGTCGTTAAGTTAAGACCACCTCCCTGCCATGTCCTTAATAAAATAACGTTATGAACGTTACCATGTTTGTATTTCAATTAAGATGGCATTGTGTAAAAGTTTTTGAGAAAAATGAGAAGAAAGAGGAAGGTAGATTTCCTTATTAGGCACACAATAAGATGATAATGTTTGATCTGCATGCTTATATTTTTATCAAGTCAATTCATTTATTAGGTATTGTGTAAGTGTATTATTGTTCCTCCCAACCTTTGATTGAATTCCAACATGCTGATTGGATCAACAGCATAACTCTTTCCATTAAAGATCTCACCGTGGTTTTTCTCTACCTTGCTGGGCCACTTTGTCTCATTTTGCTGGTGCAGGTGTAACAAAAGAGAACTATCACAGGCTAGTCTTTACTTAATATTGCAACAAATTATGGTGTAGCTGATGGAACCAATGAGAAAGTAGAGCTGGACCCAAAATGAGGGCAAACAGAGGTGGAAGTATGTCCAGCATATTTATGATCTGAAACAATCAGAATGAATTACTGGACAATTTTACACTGCACATTGTTTTTTTTTTTTAATCTTGCCTGAAAATGAGTCCATCACTCCCCCACCACTTATCTCTAACTCTTGTCTGTGCCAGCTTTTTAGAGTGTGAAATGGAGAGCGGTTATTTTCCCCTCTTCTCCCTGTATGTTAATGACACGCTAATCTGTTCCTGAGCGAGTGCCTTAATGAGGGCGGTGCGCCCCTCACTCCGCTGGCTAGCGTCTGTTAAGATACCATTATGGAAATAGCTCGGTATCATGCGCCGTTCTGGGACCCGCCTGAAATGTATGCCTTATTTCCACTTTTAAAGTTTTCCTCTCCCTCTTTAACAAGGCCGGGTAGTTCCTTTGAGGGATGAAGCGCCGATAAACAAACATGGTAATGACGAGTATGGGGAGAGGCTTTGCACATTTGGAGGTCTGGTCGTTTTTAGATTCACAATGTTGCTTGTGCTAATGAATCGGCACATTGGAAAGATTTTGGGCTGGAGCGGGGATGTTTAAGCCATGCATCTCAAATACACCACTAAGACCATCTGATTTACGATTAAAACCCTTGTGAAGTGAATTCAGAGATTCGTTTTTAAATACGTTACACATAAACATATTCAACGACTGAAAACTATCTGGCACGGACGGCATTGTGGAGATGGTATTAAATCGTTTTTTTACCATTTCAGAATGGAGCCCTCATACTGAATATTCATCAGCCTTTTAGGGTTGGAGTGTGCATGTGTGAGGGAGAGAGAAATGCGAAAGTGTATGCACGGCTTTATGAAAGTCAATATACAGAGCATATGGTATATAGTAGAGCAAAGATAAGTTCAATTTGATGAGCATAGTTAACAAGTGCCGTAAGTACAACCATCTCTGCAGTGCGACTCCCATGTGTCTCTGCTGTTTGTCTGCCAACACCCCCCTATGTCTCGCAAACACGTAATAAACGGGTTTCCATTATCGACTTACACTAGCAAGATGTCCCTCAAGACCGAGGCCAGAGGGCAGCCATCTTACGTTGCCAATGTTACTGACCATCTTAGCGAGGGGCAACGTGAGATTGATGGCAGTGGTTTCACTTCTTCTGATGCCGAGTAAGCGGTGCCATGGTTTCCAAACGCTGGACTAGTGCTGAGTGCAGCTCATCTGTGAAAATTGCCTCATGTGACAACATGACAAACTGAGAAAGGTCCAAGGATGTTGCTTGCATAACTAGCTGATTTCGACATTGTTTGGGGAAAAAAAGTGACTAAAAAAATAATTCCAAATCCATCTGTATGGCCGCATTCTTTGCAGATACCCCACGTTGTAATGTGTGGCCATTAATATGTACACATTTGTGTTTATGGCTAAATATATCTGTTGCCGCTTTTAACCCAGGTGTGTTTTGTAGTCCGTAATTATGATAGTTATTCATTAGAAAACTGTCTGGATTATTCATCGTGACCTCACTTGTCATTTGCTGCATACCCATAAATCACAGCTAGCTTTTTGCTGTCTGCCAGCAATACTGTCGTAATTGCCCTGCCATAAAAACAAACCAAACCAAAGACAAAATACTGTGGTAGTTTTGCCCAATGCTAACAAAATATTGTAATAACTCTTAATAGAAACACAAACTGCTAAGAGCGTGTTCAGATTCAAATAGAAGCCTGAGATCACGTTGGTGAATTTTCTCATGACAACTCCAAATTTGACTCAGTAGTGTGTGAATTGCCTCCACTTGCTTGTATGCATCATCATTTACTCATGATTAGCCTTAAAGAGAGCAACGGATGACACAAGACTGACAGCAGCATCCCAAGATTTATGTGGGAAGACATAATCGTTTTATTGATTTGTGTGCGTCTAGGTCAGCCTGGTTTCAATATGAAGCGGTGGTGCTGGCTAGCGGTTGATTGGCTCTCTCTTTTGCTTCCCTCTTGAAATTTAATTGCTTATGCTTATGCTTTTCCGTGTCCATCATCACTTGATTTGCACTCATCTTCATCTTCAACCGAATGTGCCCTATGTGTAAAGGACCCTATCCTTCCTCGGAGAGCCGGATTTGAACATAAACATCAGGCACTTGAGGTCGTTGGGCAAATTGTATCCATATTGAAGCTGGTGGTGAAGCGTCAACTAATTGAAAATCAGGATTTGATGAGTGAGGAACTAAAATGCGCTTCTCCAAGTTTAAAAAGATACAGTTTTGGATTAAACACGTGTCTGCAGTTTAAGGACATGTAATACGTGTGGGAGTTATGTAGGCCGATGGGAGAGAGGGTTACAGGGAGGTAGCTCAAAGTTGTCCGTGCAATTTGCAGCTCACATTAAATCTACCGCTGAGGCTCAAACCTCACAATTCCCCTTAAGATGATGAAAACATGGCTGAGTCTTCTCTGACACCGTCTTAAAGGTTCTGCTTGGATTTAAAGATTTAGGGGAGGCTTTTGTTACACATTTTCAAGCCCGTCCATCAGTACAACAGTCGTTGAACAAAGCAATTTGCCAGATATTGTATAATATATGATATCATAATATTGTCAAGCTAAGCTTGATGGGGTGCTTGTTAATTTGAGGGAACGCTTAATGGGTTTTACCTTTTCCTGCCTGTTATCTGTGTGGGTCTCCAGAGACACCATACGAGATTTATTTTTTGCTTTTTTTATTACGTCTGATTATAAATCCTGTGATTGGCTGTCAATCAATCCAGCGTGTACACTGCTTCTTGTTCAAAGTCGAGCCAGCTCACTTGTGACTCAAGTAAGGGCAACCGCTGTCGAAAATGGATGAATTGATGATTATAAATCAAGCATCGGTATCATGACTTAAGCATTCAGAGTTCTCTTCAAGCGCTGTTATATTGGCTGTGTTAGGCACAAACTCATAAGGTTCTGCATTAGAAAGTGCTGAATATATACTAGACCGTATTTCACAGGGTCCTATAAAAGATTAAGAAAGTGCAAAGCATGACATTATTAAACTACTTCAATGATAATGTTCACATTTCCAGAGCCTCTGGAGGCAAACTGTGTCATAAGAAGACCCACGGAGGTTTTACAAGTTATCAGTGGAGGCTTGTTG
The DNA here is from genome assembly GCF_059441095.1 of Idiotropiscis lumnitzeri. NCBI lineage: Eukaryota > Metazoa > Chordata > Actinopteri > Syngnathiformes > Syngnathidae > Idiotropiscis > Idiotropiscis lumnitzeri. The sequence continues at coordinate 29,508,467 of NC_142391.1, read as the reverse complement.
CCTGTAAAGCCACTTGCAAACGTTCACCCTCAACATTTGTCAAATGACGCATTGCGGACATGCTGTCTGAATGTCTGATGAGCCCAGGACCCTGTTTCTGTTAAACTTTGGCCACAGGAAGGAGGAAAGAACTTGAGGAGCTGTCATATATCCCTCGGGAAGGAGGGAGTGTCTCCCATGTGGGTGATTGAAGGTTGAACGTGAGGGAGAACAAGTCGTCATCGAGAATTTGTCAAGCAAGTTCAAAGGGTCTTGATGGCTTCAACAAAAACAAACCCTGGTGGCTTTAACCTCAATGAGTTCAGTTGTGTGTTTGTGGCGTGTCAGGAACGTTGCTGTATTTCAAAACCAAATTACGCGTTTTCCCCTTCGGTGTGGGCCAGACGATCATCCGGTATGTCTACAAAGACATCCTGCGGTATTACCATGACAACACACCCGCTTACAATGCCGACGAACATCGACCTGCTGATGCAACCTCCCCACTCAAATTTCAAGGGGTCATCATGAGGACCCGTTTTGAAGACCTGGAAAACATCAAGATGGCCTGACGATGGCACTACGGAGTATACTGGAAGAAGAATCATTCCAGGTGTGCATGAAAGTGTGCCAGAGAAGGCTGGGAAAGTATTTTCGACTCCAGGGAGATTACTTCCAATGTGATCACTTGCATTTTATAGTTTGGATTTGAAATATATGTTTTGTGACACCAGCCCTGGGACTGAGTCTTAAGACTGTTGCTTATAATGAAGGTATAAGTGATCTTATTTATATACCTCTTTAGAATGCTTAAAAGCACAGGTGTCAAACTGAAGTCCCAGGGGCCAGATCTGGCCCGCGACCTCATTTTATGTTGCCGGCGAAGGGCAAATCATGTGCGTCAACTTCCTGTTTATAGCACATTTTCTTCACTTTTAACAACATTGAGATATGATATTTGCAATTTATTTGTTACCAATCCTCCCCTTTAAAAATAAATTGAAAAATTGTTGCACAAGCAATTACTTAACTAGCTTCTGATTTCAAAATTGGCTTTCCATCAATTTGTGCTTTGTATGTGATAACTCTAAGTGATCATACCTTTATATGGGTTCACAGTCATAATGGTCCTCTGAGGGTAACCATAGCCACAATGTGGCACTTCCACAACAATGAGTTTGACACCACTGCTTTCAAAATTATGTTTGTCCCAGGGACTTTTTTTTTTGTTGGGGCAAATCCAAACAATTTGGATGTTGATTACGATCCTTGACCAACGTTTAACCTCCACTACTGACTAATAGATTCATCTTCACAAAGCCGCTGATGTGGGATTTCTGTATAATACAGCTTCACATAATGCATTATAATACAATATAAACTAATGGTGATTTATTCGCCGTCTGTAATTCTTTATGCATATGCACATTATCAGCTGTCAAATGAACAAATTTAGGAGAAGCGACTGCATACATTTCATGAAATGATTCCAATTGTAATAATCATAATAGAACATTTGGTGGCTTTAATGAGCCTGATGAGTGCCCTCGGTAGCTGTTAATGAATAACTCCTCAAAATGTCACAAAAATGTCTTCAAAACATCCCAGAAGCCAAACATTTGTGAGTTAAATTGTTAGTTGACTAAATAGTGACTTTGTGTTTATCTATTGTGAGGCCCGAGAGGACAAAGGGTTAGCTATGTGGTCACTGCTCTCCATCAGAAGAAAAATCTCTGAATGTAGTTCAGGCACGCCTGGAGGTAGCCTGTGCATGTATATGTGTCTTTCTGCCATCCGTGTTCCGATTGGCCTACGGAGTGCAGACAATTCCTGTCTTTGTGTGTATGTGTGTGTCTTGCTGTCATGCTATGTACTGTACTGAATGCATTCCGGGGAACAAGGCGTGTGAAAATCCCACCCTTCCCTACCTAGTGACAGTCAGCTCTGTGTGTAAGATGGGGAGTGAAGACTCCATCCCGAAACAACCACACTCTTTGTTCGGAAATATTATTTCCTTACTGTTCTTTTATTTCATTAAGCGGGAAGCGTAATGAGCATAATGACAAAGGCTCCTATGATGACATCACTGACACGCGACATTACTTCTGCCATTTTGCAAGTACACACTGGATGTAGTTACTTTGCAGCCTTTAAATGTGACTGTGATGCAATAGGCACATTTTGACTCTATTATATGGTATGCGCAAATATAATAAGCTCAATAAGTGATGTGGCAACTTTCTTTGAAATGAAATTCGTGGTCCCAATACGCAATTTCTTTTTGTCAGTGTAGCTTCAGGTTACACACGCTTCTTTGGTCTTTTACTTATTTTATGAAAATGTTTGAAAATTGACTTTGGCACTTATGCTCTTACACTAACGATATGGGACCTTGCACAACCTACCACACCAAATTTGTTTAATTTCCCAAGAGGGATTACTAAAGTATCTATCCAACCATGTGAGTGAGCCTAGCCTATGAGACTGGCATGTTTCAAATCTATCTCATCCTCAAATTATTGCCCAAAAATGACCCAGCAACATTGAAATTGGAGTTTGAGGTGGAACCAGCTGTTCTATTCACCAGCTGATTGATCCTCTGCGATGAGTGTCCCAATGCATTGTATCTGTGGTTAATGTGTAAACCGATCCTTTGGATGTCAGTCATATGAGATGTCGGATGGATGCGGCAGTGTTAACCTCACGGGAAAGACGAGTCATGATTCCTTTGTTTCGAACCTCCACACAGGATGTGGTGGATTTTCATTTGCGAGGCGAATTGATCGCACGCCTGCGCATAAGCAAATGTCCGCCGACCATGGACACGCTCCAACTGGGCAGACGGCGCACGGGTTACCTCATCCCCGGGTGATAAAACCAATAGACAAATAAGAGGATGAGATTTGTTTAGATTTTGGTTGCTCTCTTGAGCATCAGAAATCTCTCTCTCTCTCAAAGGTTGCTGATTGATCTACTTTGATGTATAGTAAATGTCCACTAAAGATGCTTTATTTTCTTCACCCCAATATTATGCTCTCACAATATATCATCCAATAAGTGGAATCTGTGCTCATCTCCTACCCACCTGCTGTCTCAGTTTTGGGTTTTGTTGTTGTGTCCTGTCCTCTAGCCTCCTCCTGCATGTAGCCATTCTGTATGCCCTGATTTTCCACTAATTGGTTCACCGTATTCACGCGGGAATAGGCAGTGAGACAACTGGCGTCTACATCAGTGTCGTGCATAGCTGAGTCATGGATGGACAAGTCAATGATGGCTTGTTGAAACAACCTGTCTCTTCATGCATGAGGTCAAGCAAAGCTGTAGCGATGAGAGAATTCAATAAAACGACGGTGCATTCACTGCGATTCTGGCGAGAATAGCCAAGGTACAGCGAGCCAGAACCACCTTGAAGGAAAGGAAGACCTCCCATCGTGTTAGTGCAGCCTGCGGGCGGTTGCAGTATTGTAAAGTGGCATGTAGTGTGTGACAGGAGGGAGGTCACGGGCAGTCAGTCATTGCAGTTGCGTGCGTGTGTGTGTGTGTGTGTGGGAGTGGGAGTGAGCTTGAGTTGAATTGCGGGTATTATTTGAATCCTAACAACCAGGCAAGCACAAGTCGTTGGCTGGGAATCCAAGTCAAGGTGTGGTTATGTTAATTAACTCCCGTTTTGTAAGTGGGCTTTCACAACCTTCCGCAGAAAGCAAATGATAGGGTCCAGTCCTGCATGAATCTTAATTAGTTAAAAAAAAAAAAAAAATCAAGTGTAAGCAGTTGTTGGGTTTCCATGATGGTGCACAATATTGTGCTGATGTTTTTCCACAAAATAAGTTGTTTCGCCTTGGCGGTGAAACTAATCATTTGCCACCAGGGGATACATCACATGACATGAATTATGTTCATGCTCAAACGTGATTATTGTGTTTGTTAGTTTTATTTACATATTGTATCACAGCTGCCCATAAACGCATCACAGATAATTGCCGTATATGACGTATTTGGTAAGTGTTAATTCTATTCTACCGTGTTGATTGTTAAGGTTTTGGTGAGCCTCAGAGGATTTTCAGAGAACGAACTGGGCTGTGGAGCGCTTTTCATTTGAAAACGACTTGCTTAGTAATATGTAACTTGTCTGAATATAGGCAACAATTTTGATTAGTTGATGTCCACGAATGTTTTGCTTGAAGCACAAAAATAGCTTGTCTGCTTTCTAATTATTCACATTTGAAACCCTGAAATCAGAGACTTTGGATTTTAAAAAGTTTGTATTTTTTTATACTAATAAATAGATCAAAACGTTTTACTCGCAACGGGGATGTTTTATAGATATTTTTTTGGGTATGTGTGTTTAATTATTTCATTTTACTGTCATGATGTTCCGCATCAACAAATGTTTGGCAATTTGGTTGTTTAGTTCTTTGGACAATCCATGGAGTGGATCAGGTGAATGTAAGAGGTTAAAAAAATTGTCTTTAAAGTTGGCATTAGAGCTGCACCTAACAATTATTTTATTAATCTATAAATCTCTTGATTATTTTGTTGATTAATTGATGGATTAGATAAAAAAAAAAAATTGTGGTCCGTCCCTGGTCTACACCCATGCGGGCAAATTTCCTTTTTATTTGCTGCATATGACGTTACGCCGCTGCCTATGTTCTTGTATTTAAATGTGAGAGGTCATCACACAATTATGGTTGTGTTGTCGGTTCTCCGGAACGTATTTATCATGTCAGGTAGAGAAACCGTCTTCAATGACCCAGCTTGTCCCGTCTCTCATGCTACAAATCCAAGCAAACCTTTAAGTAATGTTTCGTCCTTTTTTTTTTCTCTTTCTATTGTTGCCAAAAGTCTCTCTGTCTCCCCTGGTGTACAGCGGCTTACACTCCTCTCTCCTAAGCTTCTACACTAGTTTGTTTCCTGTTGTGTTTGAATTTTTAGACGGGCATCAAAGCGGCTGTCACAAAGAAAATGAGAAATCTAAAAGGGTGAAGAATTTTCAGAGATGGATTGTTTAAAGCCAATCTTTTCCCAGATGTTTTCTCTAATGAGGATATTTGAAAGCTATGCTGGCCTTTGTACCTCGTCTCATCGACTAACATCACATGTCTATACGGTCATGCGAAGTTTGGCAAAATCTTCGCTTTATATTGGTTTTTCAAACTTGAATCCAGTTTATGTAAGTTTGCATCTGTGCTAGCTGCTACTGGTTTTAAATACTGAGGCTGATTGACATTCGCCTGTGTTTGGCTTTGACAGCTCTCATTTGTTATTGTCGACGGGCTTTCACAGAATGGCTGACGTTTTGAGGTTCAGTGTCTGTCACTTTGTGATGGCTCCAACACAACGCTGAGGATGAGGACACTGTTTTTTTGTGGCAGGGTCCTTTCAGCTCCAACCCTTACAGGCGGGTTTTCAGGCTGGCTCAGGCTCAGAAGGTCATGGGAAGACTAAACATACTGCCAAACAATCACAATATATAGAGCTGCAGGCAGCAGCTTGCTGAGGTTTCATATTGTGGACTGATATCATTATAGGGGAAAGCCAAATCAAAAATTTTCTTTACAATAATATGTTCGAAGTGCCCCGCTAGTCGAAACATAGTATCCGGATTAATATTGCCCTTGTGGATTATGAATTAATCAGCAAAATCCACCAGTTTTTATCCATCTCATGCGGCGGCCATTTTGCCACTTTTTGTCGACTGAAAAAGACATCACGGTGCCAAAGGACTCAGCTTGCGAACATCACATAACCAAACACATTGAAAAAGGGAAGCCGTGATTGGTTATTACCTGAGACCTTTTGCCAACGCAGTGGATTGTCATTTTTCGACTGACTATGTTAGTCACAGCCAGAAGAACCAAGAACCTTGTTGCTCATCATACAGACACATTTTTAGTTATAGCCTCAGTTCAGAATCTCAGTCCTGGTCTTCTTCTTTTTTTTTTTTTTTTTTTTTTAAATTAAAACAAATTAATAATGTAGACAGTGAAAAACAATAAGTCAGTAAGTCTCATGCTTAGGCAAAAGCCAAAGAAAAATAATTAGTTGGTCTTTGCTTATGTTTAGTGAGAGGCCATTTCAAAGAGAGGTACCAGCAAAGGTGGAGAGAGGTAAGGTGAAGCGAGACCATTTACATATTTGAAAACAAATCATCTTCAAAAGAACTCTGAAATCTACAGGGAGCGGTGAAAGGACGCCAGAGGAGGGGTTATGAGCTCCTTCTTCAGAGTATCAGTCAATAGGTGAGCAGCAGCATTTTGGACCAACTGGAGACATTTGATGGAGGATCGGCTGACTCCAAAGTAAAGTGCAATACAGTAATCCAGTTGAATCATCTTATAGAAATAGATCTTATTAAAATATCCAGGTGGGGTCGAGTGTCCAGTGAGTGTGTTATGGTCATGGACAGATAAATGTGTCCTGGTTTAGCGCTGTCATCAAAGGCTGTCTTAGGGTGCGGATTTGTTGACAGTAGATTGGATGAAAAGTTGCTCACCTTCCTCTTATTTCATTTCTTTCACTGTTAATGTGTCTCTTGCAGGCAAAAGTCAACACATCCAATATTTGGTCCTTCACATTTATCACGTAAAACGTTGAAAGCGCCCAACCACTTAAAAAAACTTACATTTTAAGAATACGTCTCAAAACGAATGAATGTGCAATGTGTTCAATGTGCTCGGTTTTACGTTTAATGTAGTGACCCGACAGCCTTGACTCCCTTCTGAGTTAATGCTGAAGTGCCAACACACCCACCAGAAACCTCATTATAAAAAATTGATTGTGTTTGTGCTGTGAACGACAACGGACTTTGTTGTTATATGTTGTTAGGGAATGATGAAATTGTCAAAATGTCTTCTTTCTTTTTGAAAGTTTGTTTTTCCTTCGGTTAGTTTATGCTCTCTAATGTGTTGGGATTCCCTCAGCATGTAACCTACATACAAATGATATTCCCTGACTTTGCGGCTCGTTTGGAACACCGGATGCAAGTGAATTAATCATCATCCTGTCTTCTTTCTGCTTCTTTTTTTGTTTCTTCATCCTTCCAATTGTCAGGGATCAGTTGGTCCCCACGCAACTTTAACTTAAGCAAAGGATGATATGAATGTTGCTGCATTTTCTTTCACTACAAATTGGTGATTGTTTTGAAATTGAATTTGCTTAATTTGCCGCACATTTTCAAGTAGTAAATCTGAAATGTTGATCAGCGTTAAGACTACATGTGTGGGTAAGAATAATTGCAGTGGAATCTCTATAATCGGTCACAATCGTTTTTTGGGACGCTGATCGACCTCAGATTTGCTTGGATCTAAATTATTTTTCCCCATTAGAAATAATGGAAATGTAAGCGAACTCGGCTCATTTTCCCAAGCTAATGGTTGAACCAAGTTCGCAATTAGTCACAATTTTGGTATTAGCAACACGAATGCCTTGCTGAAAGCAACATTTTCTGATTCTGTGCAGCCGACTTATCTGTGGTGCCTCAAGCATGTGAAAATATTTCTCAAAAAACGAATCTTACAAAACATGCTAGTTTAATTTCTTCTCTGATTGTTTTTTTTTTTTTTTATAGTTTTGTCGTGTCTAACAACCATGTAGTTGTGTGCAGTGAATTAGAGTTGAACTTTCTGTCTGCAAGGCAGTGAAGATGATAATGTGATTGGATGAGTGCGTCTGAGCTTGTGCGGATAGCCAGTTGGCATCTTAAAAAAATAAATATAAATATCATCAATTGGTTGGCCCAGCTATCATCACCTTGGTATTAACGACACAAATAAAAATGGAAGTTGTTCAACCCCTCCACACAGGGAGGCTGGCACCAATATTCAAAACAGAACCTCAATTACGTGAAGCCGACATGCTGAGCTCCCCTCCACTGTGCTGCCCTCGTTACATTCTTTAAGACTTGAAATTTCAGAATTGCACCACCGCCCGCCAGTTTGACTTAAATCGTTCTACTGTGCAATCGTATAGTAAGGGTCTTCCAAAAAAAAAAAAAGAAAATGGTTGCAAATCAGGGTAGTGCCATGTGATGTATGCGGGTTTATAACTGGTAGTCAAGCGCTGCGATGATGAGCATGATGCGTCCTATTCCCATTAGTGTTAGCCTAGATCTGTCAGCGCCTTGTTGCGTTCCTCCTTGGCAAAATCCCAGCCCTTGAGGAACAACAGGACGGGCCAAACACACACACGCTCTATCTGCCAAAGACAACCCCCGTTTGTACGCACAACCCGCCAGTGCCTGCCTAGTCTAGCCAGACTGTCATCCTCAAACTCCTCACGTTTAAGTGTGTCAGATATTTTTCAGATCTTATTTGTCTCATTATGTGCAAATAATATTTTGTGATGAGCCACGTGTCACCTTTTTCACACCATTCACCCAAATAGGTGGCTCTCGCTTCATCATGTAAGAAAAAAAATTAAATAATCAATAGCAGCACTCGCACTGCCTCGCCGATGTCATTTTTCTGAGTTGAGTCACACACAACGGCACAACAAATTAATAAGTAGCGTTACAGCGGCTGTCCTTGCGGCGCTCCCTCTGCAATCGCTTAATTCAACCATGTCCTACATTCTCCCTCTGCTGTGCAGCCAAGAGTGGTTTGGAGGTGGGGGGGGCTTTTGATAAAGAGATAACATTTTTCCCCCATGCACACTCCTTTATGAACTTTTGACATTGCCTCTAATTAATATCTCTGCCATTTATTCATTGTGACATGCCATTTCCCGGCACCCAACCACCCACCTAACCGGTTAGATTCAAGCCTGGGAGTCATGTTTGGTCTCCAAGCTTGCAAACTACAAGCACTGACAACTGACGTGAAAGCTTTATGTGACTTTAAAGCGGAAGTCGACCCCCCAATTTTTTTTTAACAAGAATATCTTCACTCGTTGAAATAGAATATTGCGTTTGTGTAATATGTTAAGCAGTTAAGTAGTCAAAATATTTTTGGACACCTCAAGCGGCGGCCATTTTGTCGCATGCTGTCAAATGAAAATGACAACATAGTTGCTCAGGTTACGCCTAATCACGGCTCAGCTTCACAAAAGACGGGTGAGCCGTGATTAGTCGTTACCTGAGCCCTGAGCGACTGTGATGTCATTTTCAATCAACAGAAAGTGACAAAATGGCCGTCCCTTGTTATGGCTAAAATCTGTTGGATTTTGCTGCTTAACTCATATTCCACAAACATAATATTAATCAGAATGTTGTGTTGAGACTAGTGATGGATTGACTTCTCCTTTTCAGCAATTTTCCTTTTTCTTTCCAGTCTTGGTATTTTGCCACCATTTTGTTGCTTTTATCGACAGTACTTAGGATGACACAGGGTGCACTTTGGCTTCAATATACTATTCGCATCTTTCAAAGCTCCTTTGACAAGAACCAGCAAGCGCGTGTCACATTTATGACGTTCCAGATGGCGGACCTTTTGTTCAGCCTTCAATTCTGATGGTGTGATGATGACACCTCATTGATGGTCGCCCTTAGTTACCTCCATTAAGGAAGGCTCTGTTTGTGTGTGTGACCGTCTGCAGGAAAACAGGTGCTGCTTTGGGCAAGGAATGTGCATTTTGGAAATAAGCAAAAATGATTTTTAACCCTCGCGTACTGCTTATTTGCCACAGTCACAAATAAAATAATATGTTAGCAAATTATCAATTACAGATATTTTCAAAATGTATTGATACACTGTCAGTCATAAATAAATGCATGCTTAATCATTAATCAATGTTTCAGAAAAAAAGGAAAAAATTCCCCCCACTTATTTACAGCTAAAACATCGGTCAAATATTGTGATGTTCTGTTTTATTTAGGAAATGAAAAAATAACAGCCATGTTGATTTTGATATTTCACTGTTTCTAGATTCCCGCCCAGTCATAAGTGGCTATGCACATTATCTCAGTTGTTTATTTGTACTTTACCTTTTCTTTTTTTTAAATCCTGGTTTCAACTTATATTCATCACAAAATCCTTGTTTGAACAGGGGTGTGTAGACTTTAAGTATTAAAAACACAATGGCACAACTTTTTCACAAGCCCTACTGCTGTATGTGCCTCTGATATTTTTATACCGCGAAACGATGCGCAAAAGCAATGGCTTTGGCTGTGCTGTCCGTGTATTTTTAATCACGCTGATAGATGACGAGTTGGAGGCAAAGCACATGTTGACCAGAGTGCAGTAGTAATAAATGAAGGGGTTTTTTGGAAAGCGGCAGAAGACCGCCGAAGATCGTCCAAACGTATGACTTATTTCTTATTATATCTTTTTGTTGAGTGTCCTCTCTGTGTCCTTCCTCTCTCCCAAGGTTCCGGAAAATGTCTTTGTTGAGTTTAACCACCAGGAGCTGCTTGAGTTCTACAACAAGGTCAGTGTATATCTGCGTGTGTGTGTGTGAGTATCTGAGAGAAAGACGCGTGTCAGCGCCCCCTTACTCAACCTCGTCTTTCTTACAGCTCGAAATTGTACAAGGCCAACTGGATTCCCTGACTTGATCGTTGTAAACCGCAGCCGCAAACACACACGCACACGCACACTGTAGTGACAATTTAAAGGAGATGTGTAAAAAAAAAAAAGAAGAAAGTCCTTGAATACAACCCATTTTCTTCTTTATTCAAGAAAGGTATGATAAATGTGATAATTCTTGAGCAACTTCAGATGTTTTTTTAATAAAACTATTCTTAAACGTGTTTCCTTCTGCTCATTTTTGTGTTTGACTGTAAATGGGCTGTCACTTGTCTTCAAAGGAAAAAAAGGCATTCAAATATTAAAAAGAAATCAATGTCATAGTACAATTTGAAAGGCAAAGAAAGTCATTTCACAACAAAATCAGATGTATAGATGACACTATTATTTTCGGAACGTTAGTTTAAAACCAATTGGAAGTTCCAGGAGGTTGCGCTCATGTGTGTATGACAGTGTGTGTGTGTTTCTTTTTTGATTTTTTGCAAACAATTTACCTCCAACACCATCAGCCATATTTCCAATTTCCAAAAACTCAGTACAGTTTTACATTTTCTGACCTTCATCTCCTGCCGACAGCGGAGTGTCTGAACTCACATTAATATCAATTAGACATTCCAAATAAAGTGGCGCCTGAATGACGAGGCTTTCAAAAATACTGTTGTTGGGATGATTTTTTTGCTTTTGCATGTTTCAGATACGAGCACTCAACTAATCTCAACAAGTATCAGTTTCTTCCCAAAAGAGTCTTCAAGCTCTTTAATGCCTTAACGAGTAGAAGTTTACTGTCAAACTAAACATAAAACAGAGAATTACACATTGTGATTTTAAAACAGCCACATACCTTTGCCTCGTTAAAGTCTTGACGTCTTTCACATTTTGTAGACTTGTTTAACAATAGTATCCATGTTGCAAAGGCTACACGCATGAATTCTTTATCCCCTGCAAAAAAAAAATGACCAAAATGACTGTTTCCACTACTGCGTGTCGTGTATGTAGTTTTTTTTTTTTTTTTATTAACATAAAGTGCAATATTATAGAGTGCTCGTACTGTTGGGCGGGGGCAGCTGGGACAGTACTGCATTTCATTTCATGGGGCAAAGATAATTTAAGATCTGCGTTTTAAATAATTAAGGAACAAACTAAACTGTAGTCCGTATTTGCATGTCCTCATTCACATATATCATGAATGTATTTCCCCCCCCCCACCAAATTGCCACTTTGTGCCTCCAAACACCTGCAGTAGCTAGTGGGAGCATCGCAGCTCCACAGCGTGGAGAACAGATGGACGAGCAGAGACAACAGTGAGCCTCACTCACAGAATCAGATGGAGATGAAGCGGTGAGAGAATGTTGGGTGAGCTCTTCTTGTCCGAGCTGCGATGATCAAAACGCAAACTAAAGTACTCGCATTCTGTTCTCGACTGAGCAGCTAATTGGGGATATTGTATGCCTAGTGTTTGATATACAATAGAAAGCACAAAAGGGTCTTTCGACAGACAATAGCCTGATCAGTCACTTGATGATTATGCTCATCCCTAGGTTGGATTAGTCTTGTTATAATGGCCGTGTTTTTTCAACGTATTTGTCCATGTAGAACTGGAATGTTTGTAATCCACCATGCCTGAAGTATCTTTTTGTGTTCCTGGCTAAATGGATAGAAAATAAGAAAGCAGTACTCGTGCGGCCTCCATTTTGACAGAGCTTACTGTGAGAAAATTGGATGCCTCCTCCAATTTTGAAGTCCTCCGTTCCTTCAGAGTGTCGAGCTTGTTGAGTTTGAGTGCTGCTTGAACGCGGTCATGGGCGCACATTTGCATTTCAAAGTAAGCCCAAGTCCACAAGGTGAACACGCTTGCGCGATTAGAATGTCTGTATGAAAGCTGAGTTTTTTTTTTTTTGTGGGGTTGTGGATTCGGGGAAATGGTTTGAATTTGTGGTTGAAATGGCGCTGGAATAACTGCTGCTGTGTTAGTGCACGTGACCTACGTGTGCCATGTACTTACTGAGCATCACTTTGCCATTGAGACTTGGGATGTTCAATTGTTTGGGAGACTGCAATATTGTAATTTGTCATCCACAAATTGAAGCCATGATGCCTCTTTTGATACAAGCTACCACATTAGGTGTTTTTACACAATTTAATGAGATTTCGCTGGGCCTGTATCATACATGTCAATGGAGTTGAACCAATTCTAGGTCACATTAACGGTGAAAAGCTATACAGGGTTTATTTTTTATGTACTATAACGCGGCAAGCCTCAATTCCTATCACCAGCAAATAACCGCAAATGACAGTTCCAAAACTGTTTAATGCCATTCATTTTACAAGTAAATGCCAAGTCTGCATGTACATGCATGTAATGAAGACTCTCTATAACTTCCACTATCATCCCAGGCTAAAATGAGCTCCTCCCCAATATGCAAAGCCTGTCAGTCGAGTTGTAACATTTCCACGTACTTGCTGAACAGAAAAAACAACATAGATGGATTTGTGACTTGTAAACCACAAATATGCAGGGGGTTACTCGATATAATTTGAAAGGTTTCTCCCTGTTTAAACAAACTATCTTGTTGGAAAATGTAAAACCACACACATTGCGTGACTGCATTTTAATGGCGTTACTTGTATTACTCATTTTATTGCTTTTATTACTCACATGGTCACATATCATTCTTAAAGCAACATTTGTTTCCAGCAGCCACTTTGCTTATCCCTTTTTGTTTTCTAACAAAAATGACTCGTCAGCTTTTATTCTTTGTGGTTTTTCGTCTTAAACGGAGCCCTTTGACACATAACTTTGAATCATGGTGCTTGTGGTGACGGGTTTTGCTGCAAAAAAAAAAAAAAAAAAAGTTTAAATTAGAGTCTTCCCTGTGTGTTTCTGACATTTACTCACGTCAATGGAATTGCATATGATGCAACGGAAACCAAGTGAGCCACCTGGTTTGCTTTCCGCCTCTTTTTAGCTTTTCCCCCAAACGTCCCTATCTGCTCGTCCCAGCCCTGAGTGCCGCTTGACCCCGTCGCTTACAGATGAGGACGCTTTCCCTCAGCCCCCATAAAGCTGCTTGCCTGCCTTCTCCAGCTCCAGGATCACAGCCTCCCTCTGGGTGGGCGTTATTATAACTCCTCTTTGCTCTCTCCAGTGAGTTTACTTTCCATCTGTCCTAAAATATAAATGGCCCCCTCTCTCTCTTGGTTTGCTGGATCCACCACATACAGTGCTTAACATACATGAGTATAACCCAACAGAGTTGTTAGCGAACCTTGGCTTCCGTTTTGGAGTCAATATTTAATGTCGAAATGATTTGAATTATTCAAACACAAGTGAGTCTAATAATCATTGGAAATTCGCAGACAAATGGATTAAACGCATACGTTTCACTGTAGTCATTTATGTGGTGCTCATTTAGTCACATATGATGGCATACAATGGCATGTGACTAAATGAGCGTGTACACGCACGCAGACGCTTACACATGCACAGTGCAGTTAAGTAAAGATTTGATTTTAATCCGTCCTGACATTATGCTTCCGATTGCGGATCGGCTGCAGTAATAAAGTAAAGTGGCACAAGCAGAGTAGCCTTTAAAAAAAATCACAAGAGCACAGGCCAATGAATAAAGTATGTTACGCACATAAACAGCCTTTGACTCTCATAAGAGCACACCGGTGCTTTGAGATTCAAGTTTCATTTGTTCCTTACTGATTATCACCTTTCCACATTGAAATGAATGAAATTGCCGTTTATCTGTTCTTGTCCCACAAAAAAAAAAATGATAGAGCCTTGGCCACCTCTTGGGCACCGTGGCCACCCCAAGGATAAAAGTCTCGTGCCGCTCCCGGGGGCAGCTCTTCATTTCCTAACATGTGACTGTCAAAATGGATTTGAGATGAGATCGATGGGAGGACGCACACTTCGAGCAACTTAATGGTTAAAAATGCTGATTCCACAAAGGTATTGTTCGAGTGGCAAGGGTTTGGGGAATGCAAGTATGTAATTGATTCAAGAAAATCTTGGAATTAGATCAGTTTCACACGCAGCAAATCTAAAAAGAATGTCAGGAACAGGATGTGGAATTTTGTACAATTTTGTGAGGTTGCCTCGCTTCAAGTTAAATGAAAGGTACAAAATTACATTTTTTTACTTGAGACTACAGAATGTCCTAATTTGATGCAAATTAAGGAATTATTGTGGCCACGTGGTTTTTCTGGGCATTGCATTGCCATGGCAACACGGAATTCTACAAAATTCGAGACTCTACTTTTGATACCTCATTTGTGTGGGTGCATTAATTCTGTATGTGCTGAATTCTTCTGTTCTATGATTAAAAAGAAAAACGTTTTTGTCACACTTTCTCATTCGGTGCACATTGTGCCGCCAATTTATACTTGACACCCTTGCGCGTTGTCTTGCTGTCCCACTTGATTTATGATGATCCCTTTGGACAGTGACTGTTGCACCCATCTTTTACACTTCTGGTTCTACGCTCCTCCACAACTTTCCAACCATCTCAAGCGTCATCATTGTCGTCTGCCTCCTGTGTTGTTCATACACACCCTTCCTCGTTGGCACAAACAAGTCGAAATCGAGAGTGACTGTCAACAAGTGGATCGCCATTGGTCCACTGCACCGCATGGGTGGCAGAGCTGGGCACCCAGCCTGGTCTGCTCTGGTTCGCCACTGAGGAGGCAGCCGGGAGCTGTCAGACCCGATGCATGATTTGCATAGTTCGTTTCCATCGCATCCGCAACATTTTCTCTGTGCGTCATCTTTTCATCTCTCTGCCAGCCTTCTTGTTCGGCCAATTTGGCTGATTGTGGGATAAACAAGTAGTGCCGTGGTTTTGATCTCGCGTCACAATGGACGCGACCTTGGTTCAGCTAAAGACTGAAGTGCCCTATTAAAATAGATTGGATTTTTTTTTTTTTTTGGGGTAGCGGGAGAGGCGGAGGGAAGGGGGGGAGGTGCAAGTTACTGGCAAAGTAGTGGTTGACTCGCTTGACTTTCCTGCAGGCAGTAGGGGTTCAGTTCTCAGTCAGTGATGGTGTGAATGTGAGTGTGAATGGCTATGTGATTGACGAGCGGTGGATGGGAATTGATAAGAATGAGTTGGCTTAGTTCTCAGGCCAAATTACTTCTCAATCTTGCCTTCTTTACAAGATATCAAAGTGCCTCAGTTCAATTGGTATTGGTTCAGAGAAAATAAAATATCAGTGCAACAGCTATCAACACTGAGACTGAGAACAGTTTTAGGAGAGCTTCAAACTTGCATTATTCGTGCCAGGATATCTGAGGACTTTTAATCCACCATTTTAGTTCCCTAATAAATGATACTTTGGCTACTATCATTTGGGAATATTTATTGTTCTTCTTCTGCATTAAACTTCATCCAAAACTAATTCAGACAAAAAATAAAAAAAAGATATTTGCCCTAATTTTGCAAAATATCTTTCACTCAATAGTGGAAACTCACTTTTTTGAAACTGCCTCCTCCAGAGAGAGTCGAGGAGCCTCTGGTGATGATCGTTTTTCAACCGTTTTCTTTTCGCTTTCTCGCTCTTCCATCATTCTCCCCATGACATGAGACCAATCGCAGCCAAGAACGAGGCGTTTTAAACGGTTGAGGAATGGCCTCACCAGCGGCCAAGGCCTGGTCAAACCACCACTTCTTTTTTTTTTTTAGATTTTTTCTCCCAAAAAGTGTGCAGTCGTCAGGGAATCAAACAAATTATTCCTAGGACTCAAATTCTCAGCTAGAATTCCTATCTCCAATCTCAACAGTTGTTTTCCCCCAACCTTTACTGAGCTCACATACAGTATTTTACTTCAGAACAATTTCAAGACATACCTCACCTCACCTCACAAAAATGTTGCAAAAAGTATTTACGGTACACATTGTAAAATGGGCCTGCTTAGTTGAACGCTAAGCTTTAATTCTGATGTATGAACGGCAACAGCTTAATTGGACCTTTAACTCATTCATTCCCAGCCCAGCTAAAATGAATGTACTTTTTGGCTTCTATATCCGTCAATGGCAGCGGATGAGTTTTAATCGTTCTGTCTGTCGATTAACAAAGACACTTAAGTCATATGAAATGATTTGATGAGAAATAATCAGATAATTAACCGCGGCACACCTGATGATTTTTCACGAGATCACTGATCAAACAATCCCTCTTGCCTTTGCAATTAAAAACAATCATAGTTTGAGTTCAATTCATTGCAAAGTCTTTCTTGCTATTTGGGGTGGTAGAAATATTTTGACGCCGGCTTTGCCTGCCACCAGCGCGTGCGTCTCTCTACGGGCTCTCGCTCTTTTCTGCGCTGCTCATGAGGAGAGTCTGCGCCTGTGAAAGACGTCTCCGGAGTGGAGCTGGCACTGCCAAGACACGACAGCCCTGTCAGTCCGCACTAATATCTGTCTCTGTGGTCACTCTCCCGCTGGCTCTGCCTCGCTCGCTCATCGTCTTCGCTCCTCGTTCACAAGCCTCGCTATGTGTGAGAACGCTCCACGTCTTGTCTGTCAAGCTGCCGGGTGTACTTTTGCACTTGCTTGTTTACGATTGAGATGAATTTAGATATGTGATGATTAGGATATGCATGCATTTTTTCACCAATCAATATTTTTTTAATGTGTCCGATGTAACTTGAACATCTACTGCACGGGTCCTCAATCCTGTTCCTCGAGGGCCAGTGTCCTGCCTGTTTTCCATGTCTCCCTGCTGCGACACACGATTGAAATGATCAGATAATCAGCAAGGTCTGCCGAAGCTAGATAACCATCCTGATCATTTCAATCAGGTGTGTTGCAGTAGGGAGAGATGGACAGGACAGGACAGCATTACACCCTTGAGGAACAGGATTGAAGACCATTGATCTAATGTATTTGTGTATCAATCCAAACAGCTCAATATAACTTTTTTGGGGTCAAATTTGCTAATCAATGACTTTGTTTCTAAATTTTGGTCCAATTTTTGGCAATGGTTTTGTTTCCCTTGGGCCCCAAATGCGCTTAGCCATTGTCATCACAAGCCGTTAGACACGCCTTCAGTGTGATGAAGCGGTTCGTGCATTAGTGCAGAAGGCAACAAGTAGCCATGATGTCCAATGTGAATTGCACACCATCAACCATCAAAGCGTACGTCGTGGTCATATGCTTCAACTCGGTGCAAAGACGGACTGACACCCAAAAGGATCGGAGCGATAGAAAAATGGATGTAGTCATGGGCATCCATCTGTGTTTTTCCACCATCTCTCCTTGCAGATGTTTTGTGTTGGGCCTGCGATGTCCTCTGCAAGGTGGTGTTGTGTTGAGCAGCAGCGTGTTGCGTAAACAGTCTCAACACAGATGGCGCGGCTACCGGTGGCAGGCTCACAGCCGGCGGAGATCACCTTCCTTCTCCTTTCATTCCTTCGTCCGTCCCTCTGTGCTACTTTCCAGCCTCTGTCCTTGATGGCTTGTCTATGTGCTCAAGTATTTTCCTGAATTCATCGCTGTCTGTTACTCGAGGTTAGGTTTAAATATTGGAGATTGCTAGCATGATTAGCAACGCGCACTACTCCAAATTGTAACCCATTGTCATTGTTTTTGTTTTCGCCCAAGGTTTCAAATCAAAGGATTCACACTGCAAGTCTGAGCACCAATTTGACAAAACCTGCGGTTTTAATCTAACAGTTAAGACCCAGTCACACCGCCCAGCTACAGAAATATACAGCTGGTCATTTACTGAAATCATACCACGCTGAGTTTACAATTGTTTGCAAGCGAGTTATCAACAGCACGCTGCGCTAAATGACTGACGCAGTACAGCTGATGATTATATGGCTGTATTTTGTTACCTCTTTCTTTCACTCATTTTCCTTTGGATATTTTTGGTCATTTTAAAACATTTATAAGGTTCTCTGGAGTCACCCCTCCCCCAGTAGAAAGTGAGAGAGCAGCCAGAGGAAGGAGAGGGAGTGGGGGGCATTTATTTGAGATTATCATCTGCATTCATATTCATTTACATCTGAATCTACAATATATTTTTAATTTGAAGAAAGAATAATTACAATGATAATATAAACACCAATCCAGGGTGTATCCCGCCTCCTGCCCAAAGACAGCTGAGATTGGCTCCAGTACCCCCGCGATCGTTGGGTCGTATGGCAGCGCCTCCGATTGCAGTAATCCACTGCCACTGTTATATTTTTCATTTTTCTGGAAATCCTATAAGGTCTCCAAAGCAGTAGATGAAAAAGAATACTCTCCACAAATGATGAACACAGGCCACCCGTTGTCAGATATGACCCAGAGTAGCGAGACCTTCATCCCTGTGTCATTTGAGTTTTATAATGCTGTCGTTGAGCATGTCCCAGAGGAGTGTGCGGCAGGTGTCGGCTGAGAGCGACTTATTTCAGGCTAATTAAGAAAACAGACGGGGCTCATTAGAAGCGCTAGCCACTTTCGCACTGATATGGACACGACGTGCGCACATCAGTAGCCCCTCGTTACGTTTCTGATTTAGCTTGTCTCTTCTTATTCCACCACCTCGCTGGTATACTGCAGAGGGATTGCTCACAAGCGTGTTAACATTATTGCCATCGTTATGTTTTCAGCGTGGTACGTCACTCTCCTAAGACAAACAGTCCAGTCTTCTAATGCACACAGCGTGTTTTGAGCTACCCTTTTACTTTGCAACTTAACACTCAAAATAGCCATCTAGGCTAGATGCTATGTGCCCTGCTTGCAAAAAAAAAGTGGTGAAAAGTAGCAAACTAATATATAAGTCGTGATGACAGATGGGAATTTCATCACAGGGTTGGAATGGTCCGTACGTCCGGACACTCATTTTTTGGAGGAGGAGGAGAACGGAGGAAGTGTTTTTTTTTTTTCTTTAAAGACGTACTAAGCAAGGCTGGAAATGGCTTTTCGTTCTTACCTTCTTACGTAACTGGGTCAATTACCACATGTATAGAATTCAAATATATGCATTGGGAGCAGAAGGTAAATCTTGTAATGCTGTTCTGAGTTCTGGCCCTTTAGTTGAGAGTTCAACTGAAAGCAAGAGACAGAGAGAGATTGAGAGAGATAGATTAAACGAGACTCAGCGGGCCAAAACACAGAAGCGATACGTGCGGCTGTGTGAAGAAGCAATTGAGAGCCAAAATATGCTTCTTAATTTGTGTTTAATTTGAGCAATGGGATGAAGTGCAATAAATTTCCCTCATATGAGAAGAGTCTGAGAAAGGTTCCCGTACGCTGTGTAACAAAAGCTGTATTCTGCATCGTTTGGGGAAAAATAGCATTCACACTGTTTATAATGTAGAAAATACCCCATTGACTAACGTGGATACCCGCAGCTATTCATCCGAAGAGCCTAATGTATGTACAATTCCATTTTTATGACTAAATTAACCATTGTGGCTTTAAATTTGGCGTGTTTTTTTTTAATCCAGGAATTATGGTGTGTGCATGTGAATGGGAAATTCGCCAGATAATGAGCTTGAAATAATGTTGATCAATTATGAAACCTCTGCTGTTAGCCTCTCATCATGCACGACAGACAGTTCCCCGTATGGTCAAAATTCGGATTGAGTTGACTGATTGAAAGACACCAAATGTATTCTTATGGCAGTTTTCAATGGCTTTCTGCAAGACACAACTCCATTCACACACTCCAGTTGTGAATATATCATTAATAAGAGTGTGCTTAGTCGCTGAATTGATATTCAAAGTGTCCGGTGTTCTTTGAGTGTCCCTACTGTTTAAGTGCTTCATATCAGCAAAGAACACAGTCTTCCTTAATATCTGTAATTGGCTTTAAGTGCACTTACTCTAAAAAAAAAAGAACCGTGTTAGTTTCTGTTATAATTCAGCATGTTTTTTTAGTTGTGTTTTTTTAAACATTAATTTCTAGTACGTGACAACTGGCAGCAAGCTTTTTTGCCCGGCAGCCTTGGAAATGGATTATATTTCCTTTTGAAAAAAAAATAATAAAATCACACGAGCTAAAGCTTTTCCTAACCTGGCAAAAGTTGGATGATAAAAAACCATTTGAATAGATGAGACCTCACTTTTTAATGAGTCAACGGGGATAAAAGTATTACTTTATGCTTTTGCACAGCACACTGGCTGGACTTACTATTGAATTGAAGTATTTATTTATTTATTTTTTGTCATGGCTCATCAGGTCGCCATGCTTTGCTGGGACATCATTTTGCATCGTTTTTGTTGTGTCCATCCATCCATTGTCTTCCTCTTAGGCAACGTTTTTAAATAAAAATCTAAGTCCCCAGAACAACCCTTTGAACAGAAAAAAAAAGTTGGATTTCTGTCAAATGTATAATATGAATATATTGACTGCATAGGTCTTTGAAATTTAATAGGATATTTTTTGTCCATTTGAATGTTTTTTTTTATCTTGCCAACAGTGTTTGTTGATTCTCTTTAACAATGTAACATCCTTGGAATAATATTAATTTGAGGCAAAACAAAAACAACAACAACAGGGTAATAAATTCGTTTGTGTAAATAATCATTTTGGCACTGGATATTTGTGTGCTTAGAATGAAAACAACTATTGCAAATTGGTGGCCATAGTTTTTTTTTTTTTTTTTTTTTTTTTTACTCTTAATGAGTTCTTCCATTGCACGTACCACATAATTCAAACCTTAATGGGAAAAGCATTCTTTTATTTCTTCTTTTTTTTTTTTTTAAACCGAGTGTGACTTTTTGACAGTGCATAAAAAATACTGTTCCAGCAGTTTTTCTTTCATCTAATCCTGCTAACAGATGGATGGATCATGGATGAATTGATCATGGATGAATGGATGAACAGCGAGTCAAAGAAACCAACTGGCAGCAAAACAAAACCCTCAGCCCTAGAAAAAAAAAGAAAGCTTAAAAAAAAAGTTTACTCATTAAAATTGCATTCCTGTCCTCGTTCCTAAAATTAGAACATTTGTCTTGCGTCTTCGGACCACCTTAATCTCATTCCCTGCCATATTTACTCCCCGCCACACAACACGCACACAATCATGGGCACACTTTTCCCATCACCCACACCCATCACACCTGCATCATTAGACTGCAGCTAATCTGCTCCCCTCAAATCCAAATTCCTTCAACAAAATCCTATTTCTGATTTCTCTCACATAGTTCGCTGCATCACACATGGATTTGACACCAATTTGAACTTTTTGGTAAGCCCCAGCCGACCCCTACCACCAATATGTTTGTAATCCATCCTGAGTCAGCTGTTTGTAGTGACGTACCTTGACGTGTGAGGTAAAAACAACCACAACCACATTGCCTCCTCTCCTGGTTGTTTATTTACCACTCTGCTTGTTTATTGATGGCCTTTTAGTTAAGGATTCATGAGGATGAGGTCTTTGCTGCTGTGCGTGAGCGTTTGTAACAAAATAGTCAGCTCAACTCAACCTAAGTCGTTAGTATATCTGCCGTACTGAGATTAGAACAGGCGTGGGCAAACTACGGCCCGGGGGCCACATGCGGCCCAGTAAAGGTTTTGATCCGGCCCGCCGAACTTGAAAAAAATGTAATGAATAAACCTTGTTCATGTTTTCTTTTCTAAATACTGTGTTTTTTTCAAAGAACATATATTTTGTTATAATGCTTTTGTTCATTTTCATTTCAAATTAAATGTATTTTCTTTTCTCCGATGAGGTGAGGTTACCAAAACACTCCATCCATCTGATCCTGGTCTGGTCTGGCCCCTCTGTCTAATTTTAGAACCCATTGTGGCCCGCCAATTCAAAAATTTGCTCACCCCTAGATGAGAAGTTTTTATATTGAATAGATCTTTGCATGAAGTGATTCTATTCCTGAGCAAATGCCACAATACGAAAGAAAGAAAAAACTTTTTTTGCTCTCTCTTGGGCTGCTGCGTACTAAATGGCTTGTGGCCCGGTACCGGTCTGTGGTGGATGCATCATATAACCAGTTTGGACCAAAGCTGCACATGCTATATCGCGGGGCATTCCAGCTTTTCATCCCAAATGTAAGCGTGGCGTCACACAGTCATGCATGTAGCAAAGAGTTTTTCATCCCGGTATATCACTTGCACGTCACGCATGTGCTCAGCCCGAGGGGACAAAGAAGTTCTCGCCCACATCATTGGATGTGACACGCAGCACTCGCAGATGCACAAACTTCACAGCGCCTCTCACTTGTGTTTACTAACCGGTGACAAGCTCATTTACAACACGCGCACAGCAGCTTTCGCCCCCCTCGCGAATGTGTGTACGTACGGTAGCCGTGAAGGAAGAGGTGTGTGTGTGTCCAAGAATCCATCGTACATATATTTGACTTGGAAAAACACTGAACAGCCCGAAAGAAGTGCACAATTGATGAGCGCGGTCGCCTTGAGCTAATCAAAGACTTGAGCTGGATTGGATGTACTTCAAAGGGCCATTCATCTTCCTCAATTTAGGAGCGTTCATCACGGAGAACTTTAGCACCTCATATCGCATCTGGCCAGCACTCACTTAATTAACCAATTAAATTGAGCATGCAGAGGTCTATGATGCGTGGCCGCTTTGCTAAAGTCACAATACAAAACTTATGCACGTTGGCACTAAACTACAACACCCTCAATTGATGTCTGATGGACAGCGGATCCCACTGGAGTCATTCAATTTGATCATTTTCAAGTACAAACGGCAAAGAATTAAAACTGGAATGTGTCATGCTTGAAGCCTCTCTCTTGTCTCTGCCCAAAGAAACGCCACAAGCTCACTAACGTCAAGCGCATGCACAGCCGGCTGGTCGCTGAGGTTTCTGCATTGCGAGCAAGACTTAGTCACCATAGAATACCGCCAAAAACGAAATGTTACTGGTTTGACGTAGCATTTTTGGAGAATGCACAATCCATTCAAACATAAGAGAGTTTGTATGCAGCTACGGTCGACATGAGAAAATGGACACGCCTTCTATCTTTACAGTCTCTGATGGGCGAATTTTGGTCACACTGTGACAAGTAAGGAAATAATAATTAAATATTTACTTTGAGGCAGATGGTGCTAGAGAGGGGTGATTTGCCCCAAAACATTTGAATAAAAAATAAATTAATAAATAAATCTACTGTCAGGTCACACAGTTTTAACACATGTGACGGGTTTATTTTATTTTTTTTATTTACTGCATCCTCCAGCTTTAACTCAACAGTTTTTTTCTTCGGTATTTCATGGCCCAGAAAAGAACCTGAGTTATTCAGAACGAAGCAATGCGTGAATGTTTTTAATAATAATAACAAAACTAAACTAAACAACACTATTTAGAAAAGTAAATAAACAAAAGTCATTGCTTCAAGAACAAGTAGCAGAATCCTGCGTTAGGGCTATTTTTTAAAAAAATTTAAGATGGAAATGGGACCTTCGACGAGCAGGAGAGAATTTGGAACTTTAAGATTTCAGTAAAAGCCTATGAGGACATCTGCACTTTATTTGAGGACAATCAGAGGAAGTTTAAACACTGACTGCTGTGTGCTGAACAGAAAATGATGAACGCGGTTGGTTAATTCTGAACATCCCACTCAAAAGATATTGAATGAAATGAAGTCATTTTTCTTAGTCTCTTTTTTTTTTTTTTAAATCTATATATTCTATATGCCACAAAGACATTTTTCAATCCACTGTATTCACGGGAAAAATTATTTTATTTTTTTTCAATATTGAAGAACTATTATTAGAATCCAATGTCATCCTGTTGTTCTCCTGGTGCAACATCAACATCTCTTGCGTGCGCTTGCAGGTTTCATTGTGGAGTCAAAGCAACCATCTCAAAATAGACTTTTTGTTGTCTTGCCACATAAGATCAGAGTAACGCATCCACTGAATGTAAACCTGATCGTGTGTCGTCTCTGATTTTCGCGTCAACAACATTGTGTGGCTTTTATCGATAGAAAGAGAAAAAAAAAAACACAGTGAGACCATCGTGGAGGAGTCAAATAGGAGTCACAGCTCCATGTTTTATTCATCACTGCTTTGCTGTTTTTACTTGGAGCTCGCTTGTTTTCACAGAGACACCCGTGACGCTCAGTCCTGAGTCTTTCACCATCTGCTGGGTGGGATCACATCATCCCCAAGGACCGAGGGACCACCCCCCCCCCTCACAAACCCCTGCCCACCCAGCGCTGCTATAAAGTATCCCTCTGAACCAGCAAACACCTCAAACAGCTGCTTTCACAAAGATAAACCTGTGCAAATTAATTGGTAGACATTCTCAACACGCAGGCAATCTCTAATGTCATTTTATTCATCCTCAATTAAGTCATGATAGAATAATTTCCGCTCCTCTAATTTGCTCCAAATTGCTCTCGGTTGCTGATGGGCAAGGACCTGTACCCATGGCAACGTACACAATATTGTTTTTACAACGGTAAGGGTGGCAACAATACATTCAACAGGGAAGGCCGCTGGAAATGAAGCTGTGGGTTTTTTTGGGAGGATATTTATAGATAGGAGTTTCATTTGTGCTGTGGCCACTCATATCGAAACTCACTAGAGTCCCTAATAATCTCTCCCCATTAAAATGAACGGACATGCCACAATCCATTACAGCTTCTCCTCCCAAAATTATTTTAAAAAATTGTCCTTTTATTTTTCATGAGAAAAATATCAGTCTGTAATTTTGTACTTTATACTAACATAACTAGAGGCACAGATCTTAAAAACAAACTTTAAAAAAAATAATAATTGTTGCTTTGACATATTAATGTTGAGCTTCTGTAGTGAGCGCCTCTACGTAAGGAAAAAAGCATTTTCGCCTAATCAGAAATATTAGTGCGCTCATCATGCCGACTAGCCGTTCGGGAAAATCCTGACATTTTTTCCAAAATTCCCAATTGCCACCATGCCCCTGTATATGAAGGCGCTGATATAACATTTGAGCTGCTAAACTAATGTCCATACTTTCCATTGCCTTGATGGAACTGTTGCCCCTGTCAACATGTGCAACCACCAGAATTTGATAGGTTCTGTACGTTTTGAGCGGACTGGAAACTCTTTTCTGTCCTTTGGTTCCGGGTGCTTTAAATTGAGCTTCCACTGTAAATACTTAAAGAAGTGTTAAAGCCTTAATGTAACACACACACACACTTTCAGACTCGGATGGGCTCTCTCTGGCAAGATTTATTTATTATGAATGAATAAATGGATAGTCAAGCCCATAAAATATGTGTATTAAAAATATTCCCGAAAGAGGGCGGGTGTGATGAATGGAGTTACGCTGGTAAGTTGGTGCATAACTGAACGCACCTGCACTCTATGGTGCAATATAATAAGAAAAGCACAAGGTGAGCATCAAGGTCTGAAGTGAATATTTGAGTTGTTCTCTCGGTAGGCTCGCTTTTCTTCTAAATCAAGTCAGTGACACTTCACATCTGGAAAGGGATGCTGCCGGTCTAGCCACCGCTTGATCCTCTTTACAAGCTGTGTTGTATGTTTCGTTGTGGACAAGGAGGAAACCGATAATTCAGATTTGAAACATGACAGAAAAGTCCGAGGGTTCGCGGTTTGCATTGCCGAAATCGAACCTGTAACCGCCACCCAGAGCCGAGCAGGGACCTTAAAATGGAGCGGCACCGTCGGGAATGTAAATGAGTGGTTCCAATGAAAGGCCAGGCGGAGGAGAGGAAAAGAAAGAAGGTGACCAGGAGATGGCCGAGAACAGCTGGGGAAAATAGGAGCCTTATCTACTGCATCAATTATGGAGGAGGGGCTCTCACACATATGTGTGTGTGCGTGCGTGTGTGTGTGAGAGAGAGAGAGAGAGAGAGGGGGGCAGAGGACACAGTTGCTAAGCACCTCATCATTTTCAGCGCCCCTTTGCCACAATATTGCCGATTCAATCTCCACGTTGTGAAATTACTATGGGCTCCTCTCAAGTTGAATGCAACGACCACGATAACACAGGTCACGTGTTAAAACAATGAATCAACAAATCTCACATTGCTGGAAATGCTGAACTGGTTCCAAACAAGAAAAAAAAAATCTTTTCATAAACGTCAAGGCAAGGCAGCTTTATTGATATAGTGCATCTCAGACACAAGGTAGCTATGTATCACATAAATAAAAATACCAAAAAAACTAAAGTATTGACAAGCAAAGGAATCCAAGACATTAAAAAGAGAAAGGGGAAAATATTTTTATAAAAATGAAGAATTTTAGACATTTAAAACTGTAAAGTTACGACTGATTTAATTTTTGTTGGCATCTTATTCCATTTGCTTTCAGCACAACCATGTCTGCTTTTTACTCTAGGCTCCACTAATTGGCCCGAGTCTGCTGACCAGAGAACCCAGCTGGGTTTATATTCACTTAGCATTTTTTTTCAAATGTATTTAAGACCTGACTATTTAGTGATTTATAGAGCAGTGGCGTCATTTTCAAGTCTATTCTATGGCTGACTGGGTGTAAAGCCTTTAGCCCTGAAGTAATGTGTTCTGATCTCTTTGTTCTGGTCCGAACTCGGGTTCGGGGGCCGACAATGAATTATATGAATAAGGCCGGAGGGCTTGGAACTGACTGGCAAAAAAGGGTCAAGTGCCCTTCTCTGTGAATGTTCTGCACCTGTTTGATCCTCTGTTGTTGGAGTCTAGTCAGAAAAGAATTTCATGTCTACTGGAGATAAAAGCTTTTTTTTCCTAGTCTGCAAGGAGCCAGCAACGCCTCAATCTGGATATATTCTTAGATATGTTTATCAGCTAAAAGATTTTCTTCTGTCGGTGGGTTAGGTCCACACCGTTTTTGCCTTTATGTGTTGTGTGTGTGTCATATATATCCATCAGTGTATCCATAGGTTAGTGAGGGTGTTCGAGCCTATATCTGTTGACTTAGGGTCAGAGGTCACCACTAAATCTCAGGGCACCTAGAGACAAACATCCATTCACCTTCACTCAATACCAAACAGATAATGTCGAAACTGCAACAAAAGTGAGTCGACCTCGAAGCGAAACTGTCCAGTTGTACCCAAGTGTCATTTTTATTTTCCAATAGAGTCTGAACCGTCTTGGCCATTAAGTTCATGAGCTCACGTTGGAATGGAATTGTCTTCCACTTCTCTTTATTGATGTTAGATGGTGGCGATTCGAGAACTTGCTTCTCCGTCTTTGGTTTGAGGATGCCTCAAAAATGCTCAATAGGGTTGAGAGGTAGAGACATGATTTGACAGTCCGTCACACTCTTTTTAGGGTTGCTAATGTCTTGTAATCCTGCCATGTGACTAAAGTATGAATCTCCCCAAATCTGAGCATGATGTGAATGCAGAATATTCCTCACTAAGAAAATGCTGTGTAAGCTTTACTGATAAAGTGGTAACCGATTTCTCGGGAGCTTTAACTCATCTGTATGGGTAGTTGTTACCCCTGGTGGGATCAAAATCTTGACTCCCCGTGCTGGGTCAAATCCCCAACCGAATGTGCGCCGCATGAATAATGCAGCATCGGCTGAGTCTCTTTTGGATCGAGTGCTGGGTTAGCTTTTTTACCCTTTTTGACTTATTTATTAACTCAACAGTTTTAAGAGTAGACATATGGGCTATTCTGCGATTGGCTGACAACCAGTTCAGGGTGTACTCGGCCGACTGCCCGAAGACAGCTGGCATAGTTTGCAGCACCCTCGCGACCCTCGTGAGGATAAGCGGCGAAGATAATGGATGGATATTGGCTATTTTGTTGTACAAGTAGTCATAAACTTACACATGGTTGGTCGTTGCAGAACATTTGCCGCCTCCCGTCTCCCGTCGCACCTTGCTGACCAAGTGTCAAATTGTCCTCTGCACTTCCCCACTTTCACAAAGCACACAGAGGTCAGAGTTCCACACTCCACGTCAAGTGTGACGGATGCTCCCCTATCGCAAGACGTGCGACCCCGTTCCCCACCCTGTGCAACAAGGCCAGGTCAAGCACGGGGAACCAAATCGAATTCAAATCGTCATTTGGGGGTGGGCGTAAATTGTGGAACAATCGGCTTGCACTGGTCCAATAATGGCGCAGATTGGAGCCATTCATCACGTCTCTCATGCATATTAAGGTCCTATCAGACGAAGGTTGGCGCATCATTCATATTCATGTGGGCAATCTTAGAATTTTAACACACACACACAGAAAACAAAAACTGCTGCTCATTTCCATCCCCTTTTTTCATCAGTATGTTCATACATGTTGTTGGGGGGGGGGGGGGTAGGGGGGGCTTTTTAGGATGGGGCCTTTCTCCCCATTGACGTCACTGACTTTTCAATCTGCATCCCACACAATGCATTAAGAACCATCAGCAACCTGCCTCACGCGCTGATCTCACACCTTTTCTCAGGAACATGCGTATGTGTGAGGTATTATGTGGGAGATGTCATCCAATCTTGTGTACACTTTCAATTTCCATGCGTGCAGACGGCAAATCAATGCGGTCATTGTGGACATGATTCAGGATGACCTCTCACACTCACAATTTAATCATTAATGCTATGACTGAAATGCTCTCATATACTCGACTGAAATACTCTCATACACCACTGAAAGTCTGTCATCTTCCGTTCACACTCTTGAAATACGACACTCGCGGTAATATTCTCTGAAACACTTTCAAACAATTCTCAAATGCGAGTGAATTGCTCTCATATACTACTGAAACACTCTCACACACTATATATATATATATATATATATATATATATACACTGCTTCAGCGCTATCAAAATGTCTCATACGTGATTGAATTACTCTCACACTCACTACTGAAACACTCTTCCACACGACTGAAATATGCTCATAATTACTGCTGAAACTTTCGTCTCTTATCCACTGTTGAAGCACGTGCTAACGCGACTGAAATATTCTCAGGCAAACTCGGGAAACACTCTTCTACCATTTCCCAAAGTGTTCTTATACACAAATGAATTGACACCGCTGCAATCAGTTGAAGGGCGTAGCCCGGCTCTTGCCAAAAGTCAGTTGGGATTGGCTGGAGCTCCCCTGTGACCCTAACGAGGATGAGCGTGATCGAAAATGGATGGATGGATTTATCACCCATGCCACCCGCCTATTTTTTACCTGAAATTCTCACTTTATTTACTTGTTGACTTTTGTGAGATAGCACCACACACTGCCAAATACACACTTTGACACGACTGTTGAGGCTTTCAGTCCTTCACAGAGGAGACCAGCAGCTAAGACCCGTCTGATTATCGTGCAGAGAGCTGCAAGGCTAGGCGTGCGTGTGTGTGTGTGTGTGTGTTATAGCTGGGAGGTGTAAGTGACAGGTTGGTAGCTGAGCCGATGGGGTTGGAGGAGGATAAAGATGGACAGATTAGAGTTGGGGGGTGTTGGGGGTTGTTGGTGAGCTCTAAAAGATGGACGTGATGCAGGGCTGGTCTGACGAAGGTCAGGAGGGAGAAAGAGGAGATAATGGTTGCACATCCTCTCGGAGTGGGAAAGATGCTCGCATGACATTGTCATACTGGAGTAATATGAATTTGTTGGACACTTCATTAGGTACAGCTACATAGTCTCATGAGAGTCACTATAAATGCTGACCGGCAATAAAGGGTCAAGTGCCCAGCTCTGCTGAATGGTTGCCAGCCAATCGCAGGGCACACAAACACAAACAACCATCCTCTCTCACAATCAATGGTCCAATTTAGAGTGTTCAATCAATCGACCGTACATGTCTTTGGAATGTTGGAGGAAACGGGAGCTCCCGGAGAAAACCCACGCAAGTACGGAGACCACATGCAAAATCCACACAGGAAGGCCAGAGCTGGAATCAAACCCACAACCTCTGCAAGTGTGAGGCGGACATGGTTAACAGTCGTCCAATTCCCCCCAACTTGAACTTGTTCAACAAAAACATGACACAAGCTGAACACAATGAACGACACGGCAAGAGTGATCATTTTTCAAATGACCTTTTACGTCGTCATGGAAAGGAGCTCTTCAAACAACACCATCAATGACTGAAAATGGAGGCACAGTAATTACCTAGACCAAGTAAACAACTCCCTCAAATACAGCAAACGTTATTTTTTCCCTGTTTAAAAAAAAAAAAAAAAAATGTACTCGCACCAAAAAATATCACAAATGTTATTGATTAATTGACTTTTGACCTTCATCACGTTTGTGTTGTCTACAAAAGCGTTTCATCCCACATTCACAGATGGTTGCTGAGCCTTTTGAATTGTATTGCTCAAAAAACAACAACACTGAGGCATGTCATGTTTGAAGTCTTACCACATTTTGAAAGCGTTCTCCGCGTGATGAGTGATTGATTTTATGTTTTGTGCCGAAAAGGACAATTAGCGCTGTCGTAGATTCTGACTTGACCGTGCCGCCAGTTACAATACGACTTTATATTTGTGCGAGCCCTTCTTTATGTGTCAAGGGAATACCTCGCTCCACCATTTCTCCTCAATGGCATGAGTTGTCCTGCTCAAGACACAAACATGCCGTGCAGGAAAACAGGCAAGCAGGCTTCCACGTGACGCACAATACTGTTTATTTTTAGAACTTTCCACATTGACCAAAACTATTTAAGTGTGGTTCAGTCTCTTTGAGCATCCCACCAAAAATAAGAAGTCTTCCAAGCTGACCATTTTGTGTTGGAGGAAGTTTCAGCCAAAGTCGCCACAAAGTCTTGGCGAACGACCCCGTACTTAATGGACACATCAGAGGACTCATGTTGGCTCATTTCTGGGTGTGTTTTTTTTTCCCCCCATGCCACTATTGCTATGACAACTTCAGTCACTTGCATGAATCTGGTGAACACGCAGCACATTTAAGGAGGAGAACAGATGGATCAGAGCAGCTTCCCACTTACAGTATAAAATATCATTTGATGCTCAAGCATTATGCTTAACATTAATAGAAGTGAAGTAACATAAAGATGTCATGTGCAAAGATGGTGTTTTGTTTTGTGGAACCCATCTGCGTACTTGAGACACCAATGAAAATGACACATATCTGAAATTTGAGCTTTTCTTTCATCACGTTTATAGCTCGGAACTTTTTTTCATGATTTTCATTTTCTCATTTTGAGACATACAGTAGTCCTTTAAGATACAAGTTGTTTTTGTTCTGTGACCATGCTTATAACTCAAAGCACTCATCTCAAATAACATGTCACCACTGAAAGTAGTAATGGAGTAAGTAAGTAATAGAAGTAGTAATGAAATTAATCAGTTGCAGCCCATTCCACAAAAACTGTATTTTTTTTAATGATTTTTTTCAAAAATCATTCAAAACAAAAAAACTCTGTTTACCTTCTGGTTTTGACACAATAACTGGGCCCTCGCACCTTTTGGGGGCTTTTGGGTGTTGTATGATATCACCTTGGCATGATGATGTTTCAATGCATGTCATCGGGAGGCGGGAATCTGGCCATCACTTGAAAGTGGCTCTGAATCCTACTCAGTCTGTCTGATCAAGTCAAGAGCAGAGAATTTTCCATAATATTAACCCCTATTTTAGGGAGTATGAATGTACATGCTAAATTTTTATCATGAGAGGTGTTCTGGCTGATATTGTTGTACTTAAAGGTGAGCTATTGTTTCCATGGCAACAAGACAACTGACAAACATCAACAAGCTGCACTGTTTCAAACAAGTACCTATTCCTTCTTTAGTGATCTCATTAAGTTCATTTACGGGACTCTCACTATGACATTCCAATTCAGGCGATTCTCTTTTATTATAGCCCCCTAAATTACATGTGATATGTGGTCGTCACGACAACGACAGCGATGCCATTCTTTGTATGACAAGCCAGTGCATCAAAATGAGTTTGAAGTCATTTCAAGCTCAAGCATGTTTGCTTTTCCTGGCTGTGATCAAACTGAAGCCAGAGAAGTTGTTGTTATAAGGACTCAAGGACGTGTGTGTGTGTGTGCGCGAATGTGTGTAGGTTTGTGAATGTGAGTGACCTTGACCAACAGGCAGGCAGTGAATCACAGTGTTGATGATTTTTACTCACCGTCTCGAGGACAAACATACACACATGCACAACACAATCCATTCAATGTCCTGACTACATATCGACATATTACAATGTAATACTCTAGGCACGCTGCATAATTTTCACATTAAGTGAACAGTAAACCACCAAAACGCAACTCGACCGTAAATAAAAATCCTTGGCTGCCCCTTCACTGATGGGAAATATAATTGGCCACCGTTTTACATGCATGCACACCAGCGCAGGCAGGCCATTGCAAAGGCACATTGAGACAAACACGCATTCATGTTTACAGGTCCACCTGTGGACAAAGTCAAAGTCTTCATTGTATGTTTTTGGAATGAGTAACTGTGGAAAAAGTCAATGGTAACATAAACAGTGAAAATAAATTGACGTGTCAAAATGTATGTAATGAGTTCTTCATTGCGCTTATCCACAAAGTTTGGTGAGAATTCGTTTTGCATTTTTGTGCAGAATTGTCATCCGGCAAAGTACTGCATACATTATATCACTTCTTTTGTAAGTAATTTCCACATCACTGAGTGCTATTTAATCTTTGTAGCAACTCTTTCTGCGGAAAAAAAATCTTTTTATTCATGTCATGCTGAAAAGCTTGGTAATTTCTTGCAAATGAGGCGGTGTGAAGCGCCGGATACTCAGCAAGCATCTTCTAACATTTCTTATAGCTTCTATTCTTCTGTCTGATTCGTTAATTTCAAAGAAATTGTTATTTTGTGAAGTAGATGGCCTGGTTTTAAGCAGCAACAGCATTTGCTACTCCTGCACGTTAAACCTTTCTGACTTGAGTGACACTGTCAGAGAATGTTAATTAAAAAAAACGTTTTACAGTTCAACCAGTCCAGGAGGTCCTCGGATTGGCTCCAGCTCTCAGAGGCCCTTTCTGGCGAAAAATGAGTGGGATGTCCATCCTGACAAGGATTTGAACCACAATTCCTCTGTACAACATCAGCGGGGTTACCCACAGAGCAATATTTACTAATAGTATAACATTCAATTTATTTCAACGTCAGTATACAAATGGAAAATCGCTGCTCTTCAACTCGCCGAAGTTCAATCTTCAACCCAAGACGCTTGGTCCAAATATTGAGCTCAATCTTGGATAAATGTTATCCAATCTGCTCAAAATCCGACACTACACAGCAGAAAGGGTTAGGAAAACAAGTAGTACATTAAAAATATTAATTGTTGACACAGTCAGTTTGCTGTATGGGCCTAAAAAAAAAAAAATGATTTAACGGTCCCTAAATTTGTGTCATCTCATATCAGCTGTCAAGATCCAAACAAGATAAGATGTTGTTGTTGTTCTTTAAGGCTCGGAGACAAAATGCAGGTGTGATCGCACTCATATGAGACATGTTGTTGCTTCATCAGCCCTGGACAAGCCCATGCGAGATGTCTGCGGCAACCTTTATCAGACGCTGTGTCTTTCCTCAACAGATGTGCTTCAACAGGCAGCATGTCACATGGTGCTAGGAAATTTGTTTCAACAAATAGAGACACATGTGTGTCTTGGACAAATCTGTGGGCATTCTTTCAAAACAAGCACACATCTGCTTTTATCTAACACTGACGTCTCCATCAAGTTTATGTGCCTTGTGCATAATATTGCGTTATTTTCCAAAAATAATCAAATAAAATCTAGATTTTTTTTTTAAACTTATATTTTATAATGTCAAAAAAGGTGCTTTAAATAAAACTAATCAGCATGTCACTGATTAGTTTAATTAATTTTGATTCAGTGCCAGTGAGGGAGGCCACCAGAAGGGCAATTTTAAATCAAAATAAATATGCAACGGAAAATCATATTTAAATAATCTCCCCTCTAAAAAGGACGTGACTAAAATAGTTATATTTGAAGCATCAGGAGGTTGCCAACGGATTAGCGAGAAAGTGACGCCTTTCACACAAAAGTGTCCCCAAGGGTGGCACTGCTTTGAACGTCTTACTTTGGATAGCCTCCTGTCACACTCCATGTGACTTCACTATTTAATACCTCTCTCGTTACAACAATGTGGACTTGGGAGGGCTTTTACATTAGTCTGGCCCTGGCAGCAGATGAGCAAAAGTCAAAAGCCCTCTGTAAATTGGCTGAATGAGAGATAACGTACCAAAAACATTTCTTAAGAAATTTGGCACAATAGTTAGTTTGTATTTCATTTTGACTTTTGTTTTTAATTTCAGACAGTTTTAATACGTTTTGGAGTGGGTTTGTTTATTTTTATTATTTCAAAAATGCTTCATCTTAGTTTAGATTGCATTAGTTTTAGTATTTGTTTTAGTTTTGCCATGTGGAATATTTGTCATTGCAAGATTTAAAAAAAAATGGTCACACCAAGTATAGCGTATTAAAGTAAAGCGAACTATAATTCTTCAATGTCTGTTTCTTCTGTCTGACCTTGCAGTGCGACCAAAAGAAATCGATTTAAAATGACTCCTGATACCTCTCGTATATTACAATCATAGCTAAGTTTGATAAATGTAAAATATAGTTTCAGTTCTTGTTTTATATTTCATTAAATACATTTTTGCCCAATTTTAGTTTTTGTTATTGTGTTAGTTTACATTAACTATAATAACCTCGATAAGGAATAATAAAGTCAACTTGTTGACAAATTAGTTCAAACTCTACCAAAAATTAGCGAGACAGACTTTGGACACACTTTTCAATACATCAATCGAAAATGCAGGTTTTGGGAACGTGGGAGGAAGAGGAAACCAAATGGCAACTCCACACAGGAAAAACTGAGATTCTAACGCCAAACCTTACAACTCATGCTTACTAAAAATATCGTTGTTGAACATAATTGGATGTGTTGTTATTTTTCAGCAAAATCTGCATGGAGAAGCAGGTCACACGATATCATGGCATGAACTTGACTGACATCTTGGTGTTTTCACACACACACAGGCATAAACACTCAGTTTGACAGGATTATCCACTTCACTCATGACATCTTCCAGCCTTATGCCATCGTCTCTTTTTTGGGGGGGATGTAGGAAATGATTGCATGGGAGTTTAAAAGTAATCCCCCCCACTTGGTTGGGTCACTCCCCGAAGGTATTATATGCCCGTGGATATGTTCCGTACAAGCACTAAATTGCTTGCGCAGGTCCACATTTGCATGCAAACGCGTGATGAAGAGCAGGCCTCCATCTCGCGTCTGAGCTGCCCTCAAACATCACCCGTGGGCCTTGTTTTGATCCCCTTGCCAGGGACTTGCGGTTCTTAAGCCCCATGCATACTTCACCCTGTGTCTTACCGTTTGTGTGCGTGCGCGTGCGTGTGCACGTGTGTGTGGCGTCGTGTGGTTTGTTATATTCAGTCTTCTTCCCCGTTCTGCCATCAAAAGTCTCGGAGGTATACTTCTCTTCTTGCCACTTTTTCACAGTTGAGAGTTTTTTTTTCTCCTTTTTTTCCCCCAACAGTCTCACTATCTAGCTGACATAAGTTGTGCTGAACCCAGTGCAGCTGAATGATGCATAAGCTGCTTCAGTGACAAGAAAACACTCATACATCAGAATATTGTTCAGAGCTGTATGTCATGACATATAATATAATATATATTATTATATATATAGCTAGTAGGCCAGATGGCTACCAATTATATATAATTATATTATAATATAATATAATATAATGTAATGTAATGTAATTAATAAAATATAATGGTGATTCAAATCAATCCCTGCTCAGTGTGTGTGCCCTGCGATTGGTTGGCAATCAGTTGAGATTGAAGTTTGCTTTCTGCCCAAAGTCAGCTGGGACTGGCTCCAGCACCCCCCTCGAGCCAGTACAGGATAAGCGGTGTTTAAAATGACACAAAATATAATGTAACGTAATGTAATATAATATAATACAGGAGGTCCTGGCGGTATGAATGAGTTCTGTTCCTATGCTGGCGATCAACTTGTATCTGAAGGTTTCACTATATTGTCATTTAGTGCGTTTATTTTACAGAAAATGAAACATTTAGTCTCTTGGATTTTTCAAAAGCAGTATATGATCTTAAATGATTGTAAAACAGATGCACAATCACATGAACTTGCACACATTAATGACAAACCAACAGGAATGGTCATTAAGAGGCCCATTGACTACCATTAATTAGAGGACCACGGTGTGTGTGTGGATTTTGAGTTGACACTAGCCTTTGTCTGACATTTCAGATAATGATCTTTTGCTGTTATGTCTTTTCATGACTTTTCATTTATTTCTGGCTTTACTCGTCATATCAGCCATATTATGAGAATAAAAAAATGAAAATGGGCTTTGTACCATTTGAGCGCTGGTGGCTCCAGACAGTATCAGTGGTGGGATAATAACACACGAACGGGAAAAGCTCGTTGTTACCACAGATTGCGGTGCCGGGCCAAGCAGTGAGTGAGGCCGCGGGGACTGTCGGCCATCTGGCAGAATGCCCCGTGTAGCTGCTCACGGGTTCAGAATGTCCATTCGTGATGTCGGGTCATATTATCTTTATGGATTTACACAAGAAAGACCAAAGCCACCGCTAATCAATGACTTTTTTTTTTGCTCGGACAGGAAGCACGTCACTCTCTCTCAGTTAATAAACTGTACGCGTTCTACTCTGGATGAGTGATGATACACTAAGATGCTCTTCGTGTTGGGGCTCATTTTTTTCCAGACTTGGAAACTTCTTGTCAAGTTATGATTAAAATCTTGATCTCAAGATTCATTTCTGTCCCTGTGGAGACCGCACCAGGCAACAAAACAAGGAGAGCGACAGGCAGGCCTCATTAGCTGCGCCATCTGATCGGTGTGTGTTGTGTGTTACCGCTGTGACTCACCTCCACAGTGTCAAACAACCTGACAAAACAACACCACACACTTCCTGTCAAAGCGTCAACACAGGAGTATGCCTCCGTTTTAACGGGAGCTGCTATTCACCGAACGTTTGTTTCCCTGAAGCACAAACGTCATTGTAATTATTGAACAGCGACTACATTTTCCATATAACAACGTACGTATAACATGTTTAAATGTTTCACATTTAAATGGCAATATCATCCTCTTTTAGAACTATTCCTCTCCAATTTGCACACTCCATTTAGCCTTCTAATATGCAGCCCTGTGCCCTGACTAATTGCACTGTTATGCAGAAGGATGATTGTAGATCGCGAGTGTTCGTCATGGAAACACAACCCCACTCACAAGGTTAACTCAATAGATTTGTGTCTTTGACTTGCTGGCGATGAAGCAAATCGATTTTTTTTTTTAAATACTTACCTTGATCGATAGGTAATTGGTAGCCATCTAGCCTACTAGCTTTAGCTCTAACGCGGATTGCCAGCACCAACAAAGCGTACAAGTATGATAATACTTAAAAATGATTAAATAAACAGTAAGATGATAAAAAAAAACTTAAGCAATAAACAAATAAATGCATTAAACTACTTGTATATAGTGAAATAAAAAAAAAACTCAAATAAAAATAATAAAAATTGAATTGAGTATTATTTTACAATTCTGATAAATGCGTATTTGTATGATAATTTTCTAACTCTAATGTGATATTGATTCCTCCAGAACAAGATTTCAATCTTTAGTTTGTCAAGCAAAAGGCTGCCCAACTGTCCCAATTCTTTCCATTTCATAAATCCCCTTTAAAAGGCTAAAAATCCGAAGTGGCATTTCTTTTCATGGATTCCTTTGATCTGAAAAGAAAGCAAGTGTACAGTATGTTAAGCAGCTAGTTTATCCTTAACGCTGCCTCAGTTTGAGATCATCAATAAATCGTATGCCATCTTAAAAAAAAATAACAAAAATAAATTGTATTTTATATATATATATATATATATAAAATACAATTTACATTTATATATATGAACATGAGCTCAAAAAAGCACAAGAGAGAGAAAGAGAGAGAAAAAGTCAAGGACTTCATGACAAGAATTTTATTTTCTTTTTTTCTTCTTTTTTTAAATTACATTTTGCATTAAATTAAAGTGTTTTTTTTATTCCTTTACAACATACATTAAGCTGTGAATCAGATGTTAAGGAGGTGGCGAGAACAGGGCAAAAAACGTGTGACGTCACAATATCTTACAAGATTACAAAGGTCACGTCATCGTCTGGTCGCGTCACGTGTTATCAAGGGATGGGTGAGAGACGTCAAGGAAGGCACACACACACCGAAGAACCTCACTGGCCAGCCTTACACACTTGCACGAATTGGATTTTAAACTAGATTCAACCATTTACACAGAATGTGCACAATAGAACATATTCTCTTGTTGTCACATTCTGCGTGTGACATTTTGGACTTGGTTTGTGTTAGTGGGAAACAGGAACCTGCAAAGCTGAAGCATGCTGCATTCAGGAAAACTGGGAGGTTGGATATTTCAGATAAGACTCCAAACTGTCCTCATTACGGTCATTAGTTGAGATGCAGCTTAGTTGATCCCAGCAGATTTTGGGGAACAATGTTTGTCAGAAAATCACAAATAAATTGTTTGGTCAAATGCATTTTTAAATGATCAGAAAACAAACAAACCATTGAATAGCTTAGCCCAGTCCCAGCAGCCTTGAACGCAGCATTTCTAGTCCCAAATCCTGTATTTCTCAAGTCGGCTGTAGTTTGAGACAAAGTTGGCTTCCTTCCACCAAGAAATGAAAAAACAAATATTCAATAAATGTTCACCTATCTACACAAACAACACTAAAAGAGTGCTTTGTTGATTTAAGTGTGGGGATGTGTCCTCACAAATTAAAGCTAACATTAGTTAACGCTGGACTACAAACTCGCCTTATAAAATGGGGCGCTTTATTATTTTTAGTTCATGTATTTTTTTTTATCCTGCCTTCACAGGAACCAGCCTGTTCAATGCGACGCAAGAAGCCAAGATGCACCTTTTGGTGTGACTACCAGGTTAGCTCTGGTTGCTAACGCAATGCTAACCGCTAGCGGCGCACCCGCGTACAAAAGTTTCAGTCATTTGGTCGTGCCACCGCCTTCCTTTGTGGTATGGCGTACCGCAAGAAAAGTACAATTGTAGAAAACACAAAAATGGGGAAAACACTCAACAATGAAAACATCTCAAGGGACACACAACAGAAACGCTCAGTCATGGCACAGTCGACAACATAAATGTGTGTGCGTGTGTGTGCGTACATGTGTAGGGGGAGGAGAATTACAAAGATAACACCTACATTCTTTAATTGCATTTTTATCAAATTAGGGCAACATGATGTAAGAAAAAACAAAAATTATAAACACTACAAGTTAACAGCTATCGAAGAAAACATTGTCACGACTTTAGGGTGTAAGGCACAAATTTACATGTGGGGAGGGCTTGAAAAGAAAGTTTTTTTCTCACGCAACATTACTTACTGACTCGCTCTCACACACACGCACACACAAACCCACAGTGCTGATTAGAGGAGT
Organism: Idiotropiscis lumnitzeri; assembly: GCF_059441095.1. Classification (NCBI taxonomy): domain Eukaryota; kingdom Metazoa; phylum Chordata; class Actinopteri; order Syngnathiformes; family Syngnathidae; genus Idiotropiscis; species Idiotropiscis lumnitzeri. Next base: position 29,468,650 of record NC_142391.1, on the reverse strand, counting down.
GAAAAGGGGAAATATTCCTTTTGAATTAGAATGGTCTGCGACAGTCCATTGTGGCACACTGTAAATAAATATTTTCTCATTCTCAACATAAGTCATTATGAAAAAAAAAAAAAAATCTACTGGCTCCAGTTTAATGACTTTAAATATGTGTTGTTGGTGGTGTTCTTGAAATCACACTTGATTAATTCATATTAAAAAGATCCTCTGCCCTCTCGCTTTGTTGAACCTAAAATGTCTTTGTTTCTCTTCAAAAGCACTTCATAAAAAATAAATACAACAAGCTATTAGTATTAACAGTCAAGTGTTGTTCAGTGAAACGGGAGGATTTTTCCGGTCCAGGCCCGTCCAGGCGGCGACTTGATTGCGGTAACACTTGGAGGCTTTTCACAGTATTCCGACAGGCAAGCTGACTTGTCTCTTCAGTCTCCTGGTCAGCTGGACCTCAACATACTGTACACCCAAAAGAACCCCGGCCCCTCCTTGCCCACTTGAATCCATTTTGTCCTTGTAGAGATCAAGAAAGCCCCCACTTCTCCCTGCTACACAGATCAAATCATCGGGGTCCTTTTTTGTCTCAGTAGCAAGCGTTCCCCTGCTTGGATGTTATTTACATGTTTGTATAAAAGCAAGTGTCTTCTTAAAAAAAGAACTGTGTTGCATTACCAACTGGACTGTACACCCAACCAAGAACTGATCATGTAGTCCATATGACCTCCATTAGACTATGTGCAGCCATCGCTAGACTTCACCTTTGTGGAGAGCGACACGATGGACGGTTTTGGGGGGACGTCGGGCTTGAGATGCTTAACGCCTCCACGGGGCAGCGAACCGTACGAGCTCATGGCTGGCTGCCGCGAGAGAGATATGCCCTGTGCTGTCATTTGTATGGAGTCCACCCGCTGAGGTGCGGGGGGCGGCGTCTCCACGCGGTTGAAGCTCTGGTGCCTCGCCAAGTGGGAGGAGTTGGACGAATTAGTGTTGTGCTTCTTGAGGCCGGACGAGCCCGAGGCGGAGGACGGCGAACCTTTCCGGAGGCCGTAGACGGACGAGTGCACCTCCAGGCGTTTGCCCATCTGCGGGACCGCCGGGGGGGCGGTGAGCGAAGCCTCTCGTTGGGGCACACGGGGCGGAAGCACCCCGTCTGGATCCACCATGGTGAGATTGTGGTGGGGGTTCTTGACCGTCTTGTACTCCAGAGTGGCGCCCTGGTCGTCCATGAGGCCCATACCGAGGTCGCTGGGGTGCGGCTGCTCGACGTACTCGTGCTGGTAGGATTGCTGCAGGTGAGGAGGGAGCTGGTGCTGGTGCTGCGGCAGAGGCAACACCACCACGCTGGGGATGTGTCCCGGGGACGCCCTCAGGGGCAGGTCCGAGATGACGGGGGAGCCGATGGGCGCCATGTCCTTGGTGCAAGCGTTTATGAGGTTCTGGTTGCGCTCCCACTCGCGGCTCCCCCGGCTGGGCTTGCGGCGCGGCTGCATGGGGGTGGACTCGGGCGTCGGCAGAGCCGTGAGGTCGAGGTGGTGCTGGTCGGCTTTGATCAGCATCTTCCCGTTGGTCGTCAGTCGCCCGTTGTGCATCAACGGCGTGAGTATGGCCTCGGGTCGGCCATCTTTGGCCTGTGTCTCGAACAGACCCGTCAGTTTGGTCACGCTGTTCATGGAGCCCCGGCGCGAGTGGAGGTGATGGTTGTCCTTGTCCTTGCGTCCAGGGAGGTCCAAGTCTCGCCGCCGATGGTCACAAACGCAGTAAACGATAATGCCAGAGAACATGGCCCCCATGGCGAACGCCAGGATGACGGCGATAGCCAACAGGGTGACGGGAATCAGCTGGTCGCGACCCTTCTGGTAGCTTTCACGGATCACACCTGCAGAGAGAGGATATTCACACATTGAGATGCAATTGGAGCACACGAACCAAAAACTACAACGTTCACCTGCTATGACGTAACGATGTAAGATTAGGCCTGTTTGGCAAAATTAATTCTACAGCTAACTTGAGCGAGGCCAATGTATCACTGTGTCAGAGCCGCCTTCCTGTGTGGACTTGGCCTAGAGCAGTCGTGGGCAAAATATGGCCCGAGGCCCACATGCGGCCCGTTAAACGTTTTAATCCGGCCCGCCGAACTTGAAATAAATGAAATGAATAAACCTTGTTAATGTTTTATTTTCCAAATACTGTGGTTTTTCAAAGACATATTTTGTTGTAATGCTTTTGTTCACTTTCATATAAAATTAAATGTATTTTTTTTTCTCCGATGAGGTGAGGTTACCAAAACACTCCATCTGCTCCTGGTCCCTCTGTCAAATTTTAGAAACCATTGTGGCCCGCCAATCAAAAAGTTTGCCCACCCCTGGCCTAGACAGTCGGAACCAATTTGTTCAGATTGGATCTTCTTCCGCATTTTGCAGAATACGGCTCCATGGCCATGTCTCCATCTTTCTGGCATCCATTCGATAGTTCAACTGTGAATATGCAATATTCTTGAAGCTACTGTTGGTAAATAAAGATAAAAGGACCCGGTGAAGGTTCGCCCAGAAACCAATCCATGCCATCACCGAAGAGATGAGTGTGATGAGCAGCTTCATTGAAACCGGATGGAATGTTTTAATGAAAGGAAGGGAAAATAACCCAAGACTTCTCTGAAGGGAAAGGAGATTTCAATACTTTTTTGCCTTTTCATCACATTACTAAGTTTGCTGCTACCCATTGCCAAACAGCTCCTATCCACTTTTTCTCATCCAAATGATCCGATTTCTTTGAACAAACCAACTGCCGTTTTCAGATCAGGGATTGGCATCATGGTGGGAATAATATCCAATTTCTGGTTTTTACTGACATTTGTTTGTCAAATTGATTGCTGATTGTTTCTTTGTATCTTCTTTGCAATTCTGATAAAAGAAAGTGAAGTGGCTGGTTGCAACCAGAAGATGTGCTAATAAGATTGACACCCAGTGGAAACAGACGGGGGTCACTAAACAGAAGACGAATCACAAATTGACAGCGCAGCGTGTAACAGGTGAGAGACAACATGACTCCCGCTACGACAGCGATGGGAGGATAATAAACAACGAGGCATGTTAACGAGACACATACTTTTTTTCTTTTTTACAAAATACTCCAATCACTCTAAAACAGCTGGGTCAAAAGTAACCCAAATTGGGTAGACAGGCACCCAAATGAATAACCTGTAAAATAACCCAAAAATGTGGTTGGTTTGTTCACAAAAAAAAAAAAAATGAATTGGCTGTTTTGTGCTTTTATTCATTTGATCTGGCTTGCGGCACATTATGTGTATGATTGGACGAATCCCCGGAAAGGACAGAAAATGATACCGAATTAAAAAACTAAAAAGATTAGCCGTCTCATAACAAATGCGAATGAAAAAAGGCTTCATTGTATGATGAGTAAACACCTTCTCAAATTGCTTTCAGCAGCCGCATTCAATATTCTCCCGCAAATCCAATCTCAGTGTTTTGTTGAGCCTGATTCACATTTAAAATCCCTGATTAGAAAAAAAAAAAAACATCTGCCAAAATGATAAAGGATATGATTGGGAATAAAGAAGACAGAAATGTACCAGAAGCCTTTTTTCTTCCTGGATGCAAATGGCTGACATTTCATAAAGCCGCGATCCAATCTGAGAGAGAATTCATTAAGAAAAAAGATGAATGCCCCTCAAAGCCAACGAGTCGTGTCATCACGCTCAAAGGAAAGTAGAGAGTAACTCGTCCAACAGGTTGTCAGCACACGCACGCACACACATTTGTGGGAAGTAATCAAGTACAAATACTTCACTGCTGTAAGTATTTGGACTTGAATATTTTTCTGACAAATGTTTACTTTTACTCCCTATTTTTTTAAACAAATATCTGGACAAGGGCTAGAGAAAATGTGATTTTTAATAGTCTGACACCTATTCCTATAAAATTCTGCCAAAAGATAATTAATAAATATAATAAAATAATAAAAAATATTTTTTGGTCATGTATGAATTTTGGACTGATTTACATTAGTTTGTCTCGTAGGTGTTTAAATTTACAACATAAGTATTCAGCAAAAAAAAAAGTGGCCGACTTTTTGGGGGAAAGCTCATTTTTGAATCTATCTTTGGTTTTAATGACGGCCTTAGAAAATAAAAAAACTATCTGCAAAAATCGAGCGATTGCTGTTTTGTTTTTTTCCCGTTTGTCCACATTAACTTTTAAAAGAGCTAATATCAGTGGATTGAATTGACCCGCTGATTAACAACCTTTGCTTCTGTCTCCGCAAATGGCGACATTATCTAAGAAAGTTGTATATGGTGAGTGGAAAAGCTAGGAGTGAATTTGCAATGTACATTATTTGCGTTTGGCTTTTTGAATGAGACTACTGAAATATGTCATCTCATGCTGCATTCAGCTGGTCGTCTTAAACACACCAGGCCTCAGCGGTCACATTTATGACCTGACCAGCACACGTGTCATTTAGCCCCGACACACCATCAAGCAAGTGGGATTCATCACACACACACACACACAAACACAAACACTCTCGATGTGCAGCGCATGTCTCAGTTTGTCAGCATAGCGTGACTCTTGATATACGAGCATCCCTTTCCACAGTAAAATGGCTTTCAGAACAATAAAGTTACTTCAAAGTGACCTGTGGAAATATAAAGGCTGATCTTGTGACACTGAACTAAATGAGAAAGAAAAATGAGCTTAAAGGTCAAACAACAAACATGGACCAAAAATGCTGCAGATGAGAAAAATATGGGCTCTGAATATCATGTATATAAGATCCACTTAATCCAACAACAAAGGGTGTGAAACAAATAACAAAATAATCGCATACTGTACTTTTACCAGTGCAAAAAAAAAATACCTTTCAAGGAGGGCATAAAACCATTGAACAGAATACTAACATTCAATGCAAGAACTCATTTTTTTCACCTAAATACACTCACTTAAAATTTTAGTATTAGTGAGATACTATATTTGTCCTGCATATCATTCTAAATTGGCAAAAAAATATTAGGCCTATTCACGTAGTTTAGGGCATGAAAAGTGCAAACAAAGCCATTTCTGACAACTAGTGGTGATATTAAAACTTAAAGTTACAGTTGATGCATATTTGCCGTTCGAGACCGGCAAATTTGCATATTTGTGACTTTAAAAAAACCTATTTTTTTTAAATATTTTTTTCCTCCCCATCATTTACCACGCGTTTTGTGCAACAAATGAATGCTGAATGTTTGGGGTTTCTGAAAAAAAAAAAAAAAAAAAAAATTGAGGGCCCTCAGAGTGTGGTCGCAGGCCGCATGCTCGGTCAACATTATCATGCTTCATGTCATTGTGGAAGAACTTTTTGAAATCTAACCCATCAGGGCCCCAGAAATGGAGTAGTCGCTGGGATTTGTCGACAAACACATTTGAAGAACATGTCCAGCGTCTCTTGGGCAAAACACCACACAAACTTCCAGACGACCGGATAAACTGCTCTTGTGGAACTGAAATCCAGATTCTGCATGACCAGCAGACCTAATCCTCCCTCGCAGCTCTCAGTCCAGAAACAGGCTTTGTGAAGTGAAATGAAGTGCTGGCCAGCGTTCCAGCGGAAGATCTATGAGGATGTGATGGTAAACACATACTTGCCGTGTCTTTTTAACGGGGTGACGGTGACGTGCGGCTCGGTCATACTTCACCGGGAGCTTAACTAAACATCTTTAGAAGACAAAACATTGGACCCGCCCGGCTGAGGAGATAGCGTGTGTGGCGTGGCGTTATCTAAGGTGGAGAACAAAGCCGAGCGTTGTCCCAGACGACTCGGCGCTAACATCTGCTTCACATCTCAGTGGCTGACGTGTGAAGACGACAGAAAATACTTTTTCTCTGCCTAGCTTTCGTTTTGTAGAGTTGGATCTTTTTCCAAGTTCTTGTAATTGTGAACTTTGCGAGTCGTCCTCTTTTGCGGAGAATACAGAGAAGTCGTGTCTCTAACGTCAAACGGATGCGGGCTCAGTCAACATCCTGTGCGGAGATTGGCACCTGCAAGGGCCTTTTGTTTAGATTTGAACAAATGGAGAGCCAGAGCGGTGCTTTTATCAGAACAGGATAACACGTCTTCAGGAAAGGAAGAGCTTATGAGACGTTTCGAGATGGATTGTATTTTGTTAAACTTTTAACCACTGGACACTCCTATTTGCGAATCGAATTGGCTTATTATGGATTTCAATGACGGAAAAAATCATTTTCAGTTGTGTGAGTCATTAAAATTCAGGGAAACAATGACAAATTCATATCTCTTTTTTGCTAATTTTAATGTTTTGAAATGTTGAGAAAGCACTTTGAATTAAGTTGAGTTTATTTTATAAATCTATGTCATTTGTTTAAGGTCATTTTAAAAACTTTTGAATTTTTTTACTTTTAAAATATTTTGATTTTCTGAAATTTGTTTGCAATTTACTGAGATGTTTTTATTTCATTCGTACTTTTTTCCACAATTTAACGCTTTTATCATTGACATTTTTAAAATATATGGAGTATTTTCTTTTAATTTTGAAATACTTTTTCCATAACATATTCACTTTCATGTCATTTTTAATACTTTTCTTTTTCATTTCCTTTGTAATATTTTTTTAATAAATAAATATAAATAAAAAAAAAATAAAAAAAAATAATAAAAAGCAAATAGCACACCTTTTCATGTTTTTAAAATGTTTGTTCAAAGTGAATGGGTCCATCTCCCGTCGTTCCAATTTTTCTCGACATGGAGACCAATGTTCACGCTCTGCATTTCGGAGGTCAGAGGTCAATGGGTCCAACGTTTAATTGAAGAAGGCCGACTGTGGCACTTTGTTGTGGTCTTGGGAAGGTTAATGCCCGGTTAACCTTCACTGCAAGCCTCTTCCTGCCTGACTTTTTTTGATCTAAAACTAAATCCTTTCATTTTGTCTTGTGCCCTTCCACGGATCACACGACACTCACTCGCACACTTCCTGAGAAGGAAAAACTTTGAAGACCTCCAGCTTTCATTTGACAAATTGTTTCCCCATCATCAAAGAGAAATAACAGAGGACATGGGAGCTGTTTGAAATGCTGCTCGTGTTCCTGGCCTCTTTGGGATTATTGACAACTGTTGAAAACTTAAGCGGAGGGGCAGACACTCACACCGATTTCTGTACCAGAATTTCAAAAGATGAGAATCCCCACACATGAGGAAAAAAAGGTCACGTGTGTTGATTCGGGTTTTGTGGTGTGTGATGTACTTGAGATGTACAACACTGTAAAAAAAAAAAAAAAAAAACACTATTTCCACCAACAATCATGAGTCCCTTCACTCGAAACCAGAAGTCTGGCATAGTCCGAAAATTGACCTTTGAGGAACAGTACGGAACCACGGAGCAGCTATATGGCGGACAACACAGAAAACATGAAGGAGTAGGAGCTGGGCTAACTTTTTACTTATCAGTTCATTAAACCTATTCTTATTATTATGATTATTTTCAGCTTTATGATATTCTTTAAATCATAGAATGGGGGCACGTGAATATTCTGGGGTGGGGGCGGTCTCAAGCAGGCACAGATGTGCTTCTGCCATGTCAAGACGCTCGTGCACCTCTCGCGCGTCACTTTAAAGGGAATGAAAGGAGCCTCTTTGATTATCAATGTTTGAAATCGTCCGTGACCACTCCAACTGTGTCGCAGCCCTTCCTCTTTCAAATCCGCCGGCCGGCACTAGTCCGCCAAATTATCAACATCAAGTCCTGCTGCCGGATGAAATTCAGAATGGTTGTCAAAAAGACTGATAACCGAGCAGATCTGGGAGGAAATAAAAAAATCAATCTTAAACACGCCACACACTACACTACTATTATAGCTCAGCAAACTATTTCATGTGACTCCGAGCAACGGTAAGTAGTAATCATCGAGCCTTTGCTTCATTTGACAGAAAAGAAGGCAAAATGCCCCAACATGTCCAAATTATCAGGATATGTCCTCCTCACTTCAAACAACCTTCAAAATATCTGTCTAAAATGAGAACACTCCCAACTTCAGTCCATATTTATAATCTGATTTGTTGGTGGTTGCATTTTGCTTCCAGTCTGTTTGATAGATTTCAATTTCATGTGCCCTCCAGATTCCGCATCCCCCCATTCCACACACATATCTCCAGATATTCTGGTGTAAATTCCTCCTGGCTACTTGTAAAAGCACATTAGTGGCTGTCAAACACACATTCACGCCGCTACTTTTATCCCGTCAGCCGATGCACCGGCTGACTTCAAGCCACAGAGCTGGTCTTTGTGTCGACGATGGGAAACTGCTCAAAGGTGGAGAAGCATCACAGCGGGCCACAAACCTCTTACTTAGGACCGCAAACTCTCAGACATTGTCGGGGGAAGAAAACGGAATACAGATCTTTATCAAGCCTAAAAATGTCGACAACAGCGGAGCTTGACGCTCTCAAGAAAGAAACCATTCTATTAAAAAGAAATGCCTTTTAGAAGCGAAATACTGACAAATGTTGCTATTTAAAGCAACTGTATCAAATCAACTTTTTTTTTTTTGCTCAAGGGCTTCCCATACAGTTGAACGTTGATGCGCAAGCCGCAGTGATGAATAAAAACAGACAGTGCATTTATGAAGTAGAAAAGCTAACTAAAAAAAATGCTTTGACTTTACCATGACAGCAAGTCAGTTAGCATGCGTAGCAAGTTAGCTTCGTTGCAAAACTAGTGAGTTATAGCGCGTATAAAATACAATGTTTGATCATTTTAGTGTGCGACGTCACGCAACTCGTAACCACATAATTTGCGTAACGCTGGGTGGTAAACCAGTATTTTAGACCTACTCTACGTAGTGTAGCCATGGCAACAACTGCGATACTATTCTTCATCATCAAACGTGCTTGCTATTTGAATGGTTATCACGGTGGTATCTGACTTTCAAATGGTAACATATTGTTTCTTTAATGAGCCAATTAAAGCTTATGCGCACGCATTGAAGAGGCACTCAGAGTAGTGTTGTTATTCAAAATGAAAAATGGCCCACTGATGAGACGTTTAGAGTTAAAGGCCTGATCTTTTGATTGTGCAGCTCTGCTATTAGCATCAGTTCACTAAGCAGTGCATGTCCGTACAAGCAGAATGTTGTGCACACTAATGATCAGTTTGTAGGAGTGTTTTGCAAAGATGGAGTGGCCCGTCCGGGACGGAGGACGAGAAGGTTTTATGCAGAGGATGGACTAAGCAAGGACAGAAGTGGGTTTTTGTCCATCCCTTTAATCGTCCCTAACCAGGTCAGGTGCTCACAGACAGAAACACACCCGGCCCCTCTTGCGTGTGTAATCCGCCAATACACGATTTCAGACTGAATGTGAAATGTTGCGACACGCCGGCCCATAGTGGACCGGGCCCGCCCACTTTAGATGCTTGAGACACGGATGGAGGACAAACCGGCAAAATAAGTTCAAGTGCCAATCTCTGATGTTTAGTTTGAGCAGCATACATCCATTTCTTAGAAATGTTGGGAATCAATGAATTTCCCCTCTTTTTATCTGCTACGTGTATGCAAAGTATGCACATGTGTGCGTCATGTCGAACAGTATAAAACGGTGAAACCGAGGACTAAAAGAGAGCAAAAGTCCGTGTTTGAGGCAGAAGGCGTAAGCAAAACATCCAAATGGTAATGCAAGCTGCGAAAATTAGCCAGCGCAAAGAGAACAATGAGCTAATCAAGGGAGGAAATTGCTGCTTGCGTCAGTGGAGGAAGTGCGTAACGTCGGGAAAACATCAAGGCTTCTGTTTCTGCAATGAGTCACAATGAGCCACCCATTATTCAACTGCTGCTCCATACACACACACGAACGACACTCGGCGATTTTGACCATCGCAAAATATTTCAAATGTGGCCAAGATTGGGGTGTAATAATGACTGGGACAATCTACAGCTGTGTTTCTTTTTCCTGTTGTTGCGGAGTCGTGATGACCCACATTTGCACGACAATAAAGAGTATGCATCCTACAAAAATAGCATTTGAAAATAGATGTACAGTGAACACAATTTTACTGTACACGATTTGAGACCATATAAAACAATAGAGCCGATTTGTTTTTACGCAAATACGGTAAAGACATTTAAATGTTTTTAAACACGTTTTAAATGTATTTGAACACACACAAAATCTCAAAGAGTCAAGTGTAGAGAAAATACTGTCTGGGTGGTGGTGTGTGAGCTGTGGTCGACAGCAGCTCCTGAGCGACTGCGCTCATTTTTTTCGCCTTGAGAATAATTCGCACACAAATGGAAGTTGGGCAAAAATGATGAGGTTCAAGTCAATTGAATCATCTTTTTTACCAGGTGAAGATGACATGCACAAGGACTAAAAAGGTATTTTGTCTATTTGAATATGCTTGAACGCTGCCAAACAAGTGTGTAGAGTGCATTTTTGAGGACATTCAATAATAATAAAAAAAACCTATGACGCTGATTTGGATACGGCGCAAGATAATTCTGAGAAAGGCATTTTTTTCTTTTCCTTCTAAATGTTACGAGACAAAGATGTCAAATTATCATCAATATATTTATTCCTAAAATCAACTTAAAAGTAGAACCACTGCGTTTTAACCTCTCCAAATACGCTCTACTTCATCTGTTGTTGAAATATACTTGACCAACATGCATGTCCCTCCAAAACTGATGAGAATATCAAAGCTCTTATTTGGAAAAACAATCTGTTGTTTGCTGAGGGTTAAAGCAAGCACGGTGCATCATAAGAAGGCCTGACAGCATTCGGGCTCATCAGTGGCTTCTAACCTTCAAGATTGACATCCGCAGCAGCCATGTCAAAATGTTCTCTCGGCCGGCTTGGGCATAAGTGAAATAAATAAGACGTCACGTCTCAATGTGAGCAAGGTCATTCTCTCGCCAAGAGCTGCGTTTAATGTCAAGTCGTGATGTTTTAATAAATGACCGTAATGGTGGTCTAAAGGCTGAGTAGTATTAGTAATATGCTCTGTGTACAACATATGTCCCGAAATCAAGACCGGAGATGTATTCAAATGATTTGATGCTGACTTGTGTAGAGCAATAAAACATTTTCTGGAAATGAAAGGAGCTATTAAAAAAAAAATCAGCTAACAATTACCATTTCTCAATCAAGTCAACCAGTCGAACATCAAAAAAATGTCGATAATGTTTAAATATCAGAATCACATCATATCATTGCTAACGAATCAAATGGGATTGTGCAGTTTTCTAGTCAAAGATGCATTTTGTACATTCCGGAATTTCTCACGGCACAGTGAAGTGGCAGTTGCTATAGGGGAGATATTGTGGTTCAAACCAGAACGCGGAGGATGGAGACAACCGTTGTGTGTTCCACCAGGCATAATTAATCATTTCCGACAGAGTTCGATTCCTGCAGCAGCAATCCGACCCAAATCCAGTAAAAAAAAAAAACGCCTCAGTAAAATCGTAGAAAACACTTCGAATAATCCTCATCCCAGTTCGGAACCTTCAAATTGCAGTCAATGAGACCGATTTTTTTCCGAGCGCAAGTCTAGCACAAAGCGCAGTCGAACTGTGCGCATGGGTGGAGTTTTCTTTCTTTTGCTATTTTACTGGACTTTGCGTCAGTAGAATTGGACGTAATAGAACGTTTCGAGTCGACTTTTCCAGCAAATCCTCACACTCTCCCTCATTTGCATCAAAATCATATCATAAAGTTCTATATTATTCTATTATATTCATATTGTATAATATATAATATAGAATACAGTTTACTGTTATTTAAAACAATCACACTTTGTTGCTATTTTATAACGCTTAAAGGAATCGATATTTCAACACAATCAGTGCAGCAAGAGAAAATATACCATTACTAACGGGCATATCTGTATCGTATCTGTAAATGCAACTGTTTCTATTGGCTTTATTATTACGCTTGTTATTGTTGCTCTCTTTCTTATTCGTGCTATTATTATCATTCTCACTCACTCTTATTGAACATTTCTTCGATTAATGCATTCTTGTCACAACTTACTCTAGCAAAGAAATCATGGACAACAATGCCTTTCCAAACGTCTCGCTACCTTTACAGACCTCAATTTCCTCTTTTCGCTTCTCATTTGATGATTTTCTTTTGCTGTCTTTTTCTTTTACCTGCATCATTCTCCTTCTTGTTTAATCAATCCTTATCATGCATGTTGCTTTCCCCGCACCCTCTTATTTCCCATGTCTCCTGCCCCTGTGGTCTAGCTGCCTCCCTCTTTCTCCCTCGTCCGTCTCCCGTGGATAGCTGCTGTAATGAAGCCATAAATTGGAGCAACACAGCGGCGGCTACAGGTCGGGCTGGCGAAGGTGGACGAGGAGGGGGAGGAGGCTGACAGGAAGAGAGACGGCAGAAAAGGGAAGCGAGCCAAAGGGGGGGGGATTCATTTTGACAAGAGAAGAGATATGAGTCTTGTTGGAGAGGAGACAGTCTACGAGGGGAGGAGCAGGAATGAATGAGGAGGAGGGTGGGATTTTGGGTGGTGGTGGTGATGGTGGTTGGGGGGGGGGGTATCCATAAATTGGTTAAGGAATCACTTATAAAAAGGTACAGCCTTGGAACATGCCATCCCAGTTGGATGTCGGGAGGGGTCACAGTGGCAGGAGATGGCGAGATGTTCAGAGCAGATGGGCGTGGTTTGAGGCAAGAGGGTCATCGGGGCTTGTTGCGACAGACAGACAGACAAAGTGCAAATGTACTGTGAAAAAAAAAGCCACCTAGTGGGCGACTCAACTGAGGCCGCTGATAAAGACGCCGCTAGCTCGTTAATACTCCTCACTTTGCAGCGCCTGTTTAATTACTGAGGCGGCTTCAGCCTAATAATAATATTCATTAGGAGATAAGATCCTGCAACGTCTCAGCTGCAAATGGGAAAAGGAGTTGGGGGGGATTCATTTCTTTTAAAGCTCCAAATGATCTTGAGAACGGCCCCTGATAGGAACTGATACATTTGACTCGAAAACTTTTTTTTAACCATTTAGAGTATTATATGCCATAACATTAGGGACACGGTTCATCCAGCCATCCTTTTTCTACAGCGTTTATCCTCATTTGGGTGGCGGGTAATCTGGAGCCTATCACTGCCTGACTTGGAGGTGGGGTCGCCAGCCAATCACAGGGCACAGACAGACAAACAGTAATTGACATTAAGAAGTGTAAATAATTTAGCGTCTTCAACGAACTTAACATGCGTGTTTTTGGAATGTGGGGAGAAGCCGCAGTCCATGAAGAAAACCATTGGAAGCACAAAGAGAATTGAAGCCGGAACCTGACACAAACAATATTAGTTAGTTGTAAATCCTAAGTTGCAGTCTTTTCCACATTGATATTTAAAGTCGAGTAATCTTAACAGAGCCGATATTCAAACGCTGAATGTGCTGCTCTTGCACAGTGTAATGAGATTCATTACAAGACACGCACACCTCTGCAAATTACCGCCACAATAATAAACATGCTATCGCTAGAAAGTTTATTGATCCAGAAGGAAACCGTGGTGCATCTATTAGCATCTTTTAAAATGAATGTAGCATATTGCGGTATTATTGAGATTGGGTGGACGAGATGAACTCACGAGTGATTGACTAGCACATTCCCTCACGGTTCTGAGGTTGGGGATAGAATTCAGGCTGGGAATTTTCATTATCTCCGGCTTGTTTTAAATGGTCAGTCTGAGTGAATGTGCGCGCGAATGGTTGTTTGTCCATATTTGCCCTGCGATAGGCTCATGAACCAATCCTGGGTGTACCTCGTTCCAGCTCATTCGTGACCCTAATCAGGGCAAGCGCCATAGGAAATGGATAGATGACTTAATGATTTCAAAATACTCAGACTTGGCTTATTATTTTTCTGATTGGCTGGAATAATATAGTGGCTCGTTTTCGCCTGCAGCAGCCTGGTTGATGTCTCTTTTTTTCAAGCACATTAAAAAGTTTTTGGAGATTTGGCTGAAGTTTTTCACAGTACAGCTGTTTGCTGAAGGGCAACAGGAAAGGAGAGAAGACAGGATGGGCAGGGCGGGAAATGAACGCTGTTGACTGCGGTGCTCCATTTGCCATGCTGAGACGCGTTAAGCTGCACTGAGGCAAAACTGTGCGTAATACCATCAAAGCTGGAAAAAGTCAAATACGTATAAATAGCGGAAAAACTAACAGCAACAAAAGATGTGACTGGAAGCCATGCAAACATATCCAGTATTGCTCACAGAGAGGCAACTCAAACAAAGATCACTGAGGCTGAGAAAGAAAATATTCAAGAGCTGGAATAAAACAGAGCAAAAAAAAAAAAAAGTGCCATATCAAATGAGAATAGAAAAATGAATCATACAAAACACACAACAGCAGGAAGCTTGTTTGGAAAGGTGAGGCCTGGGTGTTGTTACCTGAGAATGCTTGACTGGAGCATTTCTTTATACCCCACCAAACCCAAAAAGTTAGAAGCTATTTTTCCCAACTGCTGAACTCATTCACTGCCATCGACGACTATCGAAGCCAAAGATTCATTTGAACTCGGTTGGCAGTGAAGGAGTTAATGTGTGTGCGCGTCTTAAAGGCAAAGCTCCAGTGATACACCTGCTCAGGGAACAACAACGTGATGCTGGCTGAATGCATGCTGTCTGAGGTCGGCTCACTGCTTCCAGCTGACATCCTGCAACATTTCTGCTCCAGTAATTAATGTTCATGTCGGATGATACTCATAGCTTTTATTTTTTGTCACTGAATAACCTGCTGGTGCTTGGAAGGACAAATATTATTCATCTTGTGTTCCTACAAGTATATCTTACATCACATTCATTATGAATGGCGGCCTATAGGTAGGCGCAATTATCATTTGCTTCTATCCACACACCTGTAGCCTTAAGATTCAGATTTATGATTATTATCCAGCCGTGCAATTTCTCTGTCGCTTATCCTCATTATGTTCTTGAGTGAGCTGCTGCCGCCTATCCCAGCTGATTTTGCGAAAGATGAGTGTTATACCTTGGACTAGTCGCCAATAACAGAAAGATTTGAAATGATATGGCCAATCACACTCACTTTCACACCTAAGGCCAATTCAGAGTCTTCAATTAAGCTCCCTTGCATGGTTTTGTCACGTAAGAGCATATAATGTCATTCAATGAAACCAGGTTATTTAAATCCTTGTTATTGTTTTTATATTGTTGTTGTATTTTTCTTTCTCTGCTAAGAACGAGAGGCATAATATTTTGGGATTTTTAATTATAGTTAGTTTTCATTTTAATTACTTTTTAGAGCAGGTTTGTTAGTTTTTACTAGTTTTTCACATTTTGAAAACCTTCGTTTAGGTTTTGATTTGATTAGTTTTAGTATTAGCTTTATTTAAATTTTTGTAAATATACGCGTTTTTTGTTGAGCAAGATAAAAAAAAAAGATCACTAAGTATGTGTAAAATAGTAAAGTAAATTACAATTCCCAAACAACTGTTCGACCTACCTTCCGTACGGCTCAATAGTGACACCAAAATAAATACTGTACATTCAAAACAAACCCCGAAGGGATATTTCGTCAAGGAAATCAGCTGACAAAGACGAGTTTCCTTATAATTGTAGTTATAGTTAGTTTTGTAAGCGGAAAATGTCATCTCACTTGTTTTTTTTTTTAAAGCAGTCATTGATAATTCGTTTTGTAAACTATACAAACGTTACTAGTGACACGCAGCTCAACCTCACTGGGGCATCTCCGTTTCCTCATTCTCAACCATCGAGCGAGCCGTCCTTGAGGTGACGCAGGCGGTTGTTAAGGTGGGTGGAAAGGGCGTTCAATGTCATGTCACGAAAAGACACGGATGACGCTCCAGCCATCTTGTGCAGGAAATAAACACATCGGCGGCGTAATGGCCTGGATATTACATCTCTTGTGGGACACACAAGAGTCTGGGGGCTATAAATCTGATCCTATAGGGCGTCCATGTGACTTGTGTCTTGTGTGTGTGCATCCTAATGAGCGCTGAATGTGTGTTTGACTTGTGTGTGTGTGTTGTTTTGTTTTTTTTAAGGGTGAAGTAATTTGTCAGCTGGAGAGAAAGCGATCTGTACACCTCGTCAGCTGGAAGCAGCCACGCAGCCGTAAATCTCAATTACACGAGCCCCGGCCCCCCCCCCCCCCCTGCCACAGGTGACAGCGGACCAAGTGCATCTGTTACGTTCCAAGGCTTACCATCGGCTTCGGGCTGAGTCTGAGAGGGTACGGCCATGTAGGGCTCCTCCCCCGTGTCTGAGCTCATGGTGGGGTCCTTGCGCTCCACCATGCGGCCCCGCCCCAGTGGGCCCTCGGCGGCCTCGGGTAGGGCCGGTGTGGGGAGTGAGATGGTGTGGTGGTGATGGCGGTGACGGCGTCCTGCCGGACACAACACAGGTTAACAAGGTGTCCGCTTTGTTGAGGGAGGCCTCGGTTCACGAACGCTATTCCCAAAAAGGTCCGGAAAGTTAGCTGTCGGTGAAATTTTAGGGTAGAACTAAAAGGCACGAGAGCACGGGTCACCAACATGGTGCTCATGAGCAAGGAGTACGTGAGTAGCCCACGGACGCGTTCTCAATGTAGTTCACCAGTAATGGCACAATTGTGATTTCCAAGGAATATTGTCATGGTGATCATTTGAAAATGTGAACACTGGGAGAAATAAAATGTTGCATATCGATATGAATCGGTTTCGTAATTATTATAACGTATTTACGTGGTCTGTGTCTTCACACAAATGAATATCAAATATTGGTAATATTAAAATAATAATAACTAAGGCCAGAGTGACAATTAATAATTGACTTATAATTGCCGATAGATCTCAAGAGATGATGACAAAGCACTACTTTTGTCCAAAGTAAACTCCTTCAACACTTCAACACATTTCCATGGCACCAAGACGCCACAAAATGGTGCACAAAAACATTGAAAAGGTGGTTAAGTAAAAAAATAAATAAAAAATTTTAAAAAAAACCTCAACCACTAAATACAATACATTTCCGAGGACGTTTCTGTGACTTTTCCAATATCTCGGTCTCTGTTGCAGCCTGCTGGTGACACTCAATCTTAACTCAGTGGCCACTTCCGTCTGGGAATGTTAGCGAAGGACACATTCACCTTGTCAAGGTTATCATTCATTTCAGGTTCATATTAAAAATTTCACCCGAAAGCCGAGTATCCTGAACCTTTCGTGAGTACTGCACCCACCCATCCTAAAAGCACACAAGGACAGCTGCTTGCCTACAAGAGGCAACAAAGTGATTCCCCCCGGAGACCCCGTGAGCAACTCATTAGTAAATGTGTCTGTCCACATTGTCATGTCCTTCTCGTCTCTTCCTTCCTCCTCCTCCCAACTAGACACGTCAAAGCTCCACTGGGCCTGCCAGAGTATAATCACATCTCTCCAGCATCACCAGAGGCTTCACACCTTTCATAGGAAACATGACGACATGCTGACTTTCCTTCTTTGCCACGTTCCTGTCAAGCAACTTTTTTACAAAACATGGAGAAGGGCTTCTAACTCTGTCAATGCACTCAATGTACATGACTTCTTTTTCAATATCAGGTTCTGTCAACTAACGTCTCACTTTGGAGTTCATTTGGAGATTGTTTGGTTTAATTCCCTTCCGTCTCACTGCTTCACTCAAATCCGTTTGTTGATTTTACCATTCCTGCCTTTTCCTGCATTCAACAGTGAATAATGCCTGAATATTCATGTTAAATTCTGCTTTGTTGTGCTGAGCCAAATTTGGATTGTTTGGCCTTGACTATGCTATGCGCTCCACTTGATGCCATTCTAGTTTGTTTGTTTGTTTGTGAGCAGAATATTACAAAAACTACTAATTACTAATTCCACAAGACTTTAAGGGGCAAGGAACATGAGCCGAGGCAATTAAATTAGATAGACACGTCAAAAAATGTATGTATGAACAGGAAGTTGGGATCAATGAAAGTGTGTGTACAGATTTATTTTCTTCCATTTGATATTTTGTTAGTGAAGAACAATAAAATGAAGGTTAGGACGGGCAACTTATGGTTGTTTTTGATCAATTAATTCACAAAATCTCATCAGGTGGGAACATATTGCGTAAAATACTTTTTGAGCAATGATTAGGCCTTGGTGGATTTCTACAATCCAGAAATGATGATTTGAGATTATTTGGCCACATGTAAGGCGTACCTGACAGTTTATTCGATTCCCAAGAACAAATATGTATCACAAACGTGAGCTTTCTGCTGTTAACTTTCAACGCAATCTAATCACGTTAGCATGTAACGTGTCCTCTTAAGCCGTCCTCTTCAATTTGAGAGCGACCTCACATCGCCCTAATAGAATGAAGCCTTTGTGGGGCTCAGCTCTCTGATTTTTACCACGGAGGTGACATCGAGGGGTGGGTGGGATGATACTGAAGCTGCTAGTAAACTAGCACCCACCCTCTCGACACCAGCCAGAGCCTCCTCTTCTTCTCCCTCCGTGTGGCGTAGCAATCATTAAAATGATTTATTTAACTATTGGCCCAAGGCTGAGAGATTAGTGTGACAGGCCTGTTTTATAATTCATTCCCTCACCGCCAGGGGAAGTGCAATTCAGGCAGATGACACACATACAGAGAGAGCGAGAGAGCGAGCCTGAGAGCTTTCGGCAGATCGGGGTGGGGAGAGCCGTAAACTGCCGAAGGATGCGCACCCTCTCTCTTTTTCACTCGCTACAGATTAAAAGTGAGGCGACTATGCCGAGTCTGGAGTGAAGACGGCAAGAGTGGAGACGAGGCATTTATTTATCTTCAACGCCATTTAAGCTCCCGCACAGTCATTGAGAGAAGCGGGTTGCGTGTTTGTGTGCTGTAAAGTGTGTGTTTAGGCGTGGAGGCATGTGTCTATGGGCATCGATTTATGTTCCATGACCCTGGACGGCCAGCAACAGGGGAGATCACAGTGAGGGGGGGGGGGGAACAGCCACACAATGGGGTGCTAGATGAGCGAGGCCTGCAAGGACTTCAGTGTGTGTTCTTGTCATTGGTTTGAATGGATCTGACTGTTTTAACAAGCTGCGAGGTGTGAGTGTGAGAGATAGCCACGGATCAGGTTCGATATTTTGACCATTCACACAATTGTGTGGTTGAATCAAATAATAAAAAAAATATGGCCTTTAAATCTCATGAACACTCACAGTTTGAAAGCAATTACATCACAGAAGATTGTATTATTGTTTTTGTTGAGTCTGACTTTATTTTACACGTCACAGTTGAGAATGTTGAGTTAATATTAAGTAGGAAAAGGTTTTATTGCATCCATCTATTACTGCTAACTGTGGCTGACTTATTTTTACAAAGTTAAGAATGTTAATATGTGACTTAAAACGTTGCCTTGTGCTCTTAAAAAAAGGGTCATGATGGCAACAGTTGATAAAAATAGCATTGTGCACAATAAAAAATGGCGTAAATTTGGGACTTAATGTAGACAAGATCATCATTACTATAGTATATGTGAGATTATTGTATAGCGGTACAGCATGAGATTTGATGGTTGTACTTGTTTAGGTGCAGTATTACATGGTGCAACATGTTTGATAGAATGCGACCCTTGTGAGGAGAATTGGATCAGATAAGGTTTGGATGGATGATTGATAGAACACATAAACATGTCTCATCATAATATAGTGGTTGGTGTACATACGTATACTGGAATAAATGCACTCCCTTCAAAATAGGGCATGGCTGGTAACAGCTTACATTCAATTTGTTGGAGAAGCACACTTTTTCTTTTTTTGCATGTCAGTTTGATTAGTTTAATTTTTAATTTAATCAGCGCTAATCCAAGCAGTCTTTCCTCTCTGTTGACGCCTGTTGTGTTCCTCAAGCGCGGCGGCATTTGTTAACCATCAAGGCCTTTAACCACCAACAACCAGATCCATCCAATTAGTGCGGCAAAGGTCAGAGCTAATCGATGCAATTGTAGAGGGGATAGAGGGGAGAGGCAGCGGGTGTTGACAAAAGAGGATGACAGGGTCCAAAAGGCCTAATAACATCAGAATGACGATTAAAGATGTTTCCTATTTCTAATTCCTTGAACGGGGCCAAAGGAGGAGGGCTGCCACAAGTTGAGGGGGGGGGGGTGGACCGGCAATGATTGAGTGTTTCATTACCTTTATAACTGGAAGGAACGTCTATCAAAAAGAAGGAATGACATAAATTCAGTTAAACACGCGGTCGTTAATAACCCGTCTTTACAGGTGGGAGGAGTTTTCATTTCCTTGAGAGGGAAGAATTCATCGAGAAGATGAAGAGGTGTGGCCGGACTGAAACAGTGCACGAGATAAAATGTTGCTGCCGTTCATTTGATTGCCTTTTTACGGTAAACGCGGGATACTTACCATTCAGTGCCACGAAGGTATCTGAAAGTAGAAGCAAAGATAAAAGAAAAAGGGTGTCATCGCCCGATGCAAAGACACTTTCACATTCACTACACAAACAACACTTTTAAACGTAGAGAACGGACAGAATTAAAGGACAAAAAGCAGAAATTCAATTTCAACTGAATTGGAATTGTTTTATTGTTAATTGTATGAAATCGACCATGTATATAGAGTGAACCTTGAAAGATTCATACCCTGTCCACATTTTGAAAGTTTTTCAACAAACTGAAATACTCCTTCTTTCTAATTTTATTGAAAATTGATTATTTCTTTGTTATACACCGTCTTCACAGAGGATAAAAAAGGTGAGTATTGTAACATTGTCTGTCTACATGTGTTGCTTCACTTTTAGTACTCCAAAATCCATTGCTTAGAGCGTAACATCGATGCTATTCATAAGCCCATAATTTGCGCTTTGCACAGATTGTCAATATCAAGTTAAACTGATTTTTAGAAGTTAAAGCTATGTGGCTGTTTGAAATACAAATGAATTGTAATTGTTTCGTTTGACAGTTAACTTAAAATGGAAATGGCAATTCTCTTTGTTGAAGAATTGTTCACTATTTGCCTAACTGCTGCTTGTTGCGATTTGAGTTGAGTTGAAAAAAACTTGTATCATGAAAAACCCGTTAGTCGGATCACTCATATCTCAAGACACCACTATAATATAATTTTCTTCCCGGATTTGCAGGGTAAAATCAGCGAATACGTAATTATGGGTCCTCGCTCACAGAAGGACTACTGACTGTTCAAAAAACAAGCCCTGAACTTAACCACTTTAAAATAACAGCAAAGTAAGATTTTTTTTTTTTTTTGCCATCATGTCCACCATGTTTGTGGAGTGTTTTGTGGTGAGACATTATTTTAGTCATGTGTGCTGTGGCTAACAAGCTTGCCCATGTCCAGTGAGGCTCGTGTTATTGGAAAACTATCCCGCTATGAACCTAATATAGTAATTTACTTTTGGGCGAATTCCTACTGAAGTCTAATGAGAACACATTGGACCGCAATAGCAAGTGTATCATGGCTGACAATTCAAACTAATCTGCAAAGGAAAGTGTCGAGTATACAATGTACGATTCTTCCCCTCTTGTACGACGATATTTGAGGCTGGCTAATTGGGATGAGAGCTCTGTGCCCTGTTTTTGTGTGCAAACACAAGCAAAATCATTTTTTTTCCCGAGTGTGGCACTGAATGTTTGTGTGACGGCGTGCAAGAAGGAAGACAGTCTTTGCGCCACAGGGCACAGAACTCGACTGACCGAGGGGAGGAAAGATTGGGGGGGTACGAGAGCGAATGGGGCAGATGGATGGAAGATGCTGAAAGAGAGGATTGTGAGGGCGGAACAGATGGGGGGAGGGAAAAAGGTGACGGCAGCGAAGACGGAGGATAGAGGGTGAGTTAGCATACAGTGCGTGTGTGTGTGTGTGTGTATTATGGGATGGCTATGATAGTGAAAAAGGAAAGATATGAGAGAGCGAAAAAAAAAGGGCCTGCTTACTTTGGCAGTCTCCCAGGCCATCTGTGTTACCATGCTCCACGTCCTGCTCAAAGGCGGATCTGCAGGGAACAGAGACATCATGGTCAGCAGTTGGAAGCGGGCCAAGAGCCGGTGCGAACCGAGTCACATCGTATTGGGAAAACAACAACAAAAGCATTCCTCCAACGCGGCGGATTTCGAAGAATCCTTCGGCAGAGCCTGCAGGAGGCCTTTAACTGGAACGCCATCAAAGAACACCTTGCAGGCACCCTGAAGGTGTCAAGACAAGGGTTATGACGAAGGAAGCATGTAGGCTAAAAAAATAAAATTACAAGGGAAGGGCGGGGGGGGGACAATACCTAAATCTCTATAACATCAATTGTGCGAATTTATTTGCATGGAGAAGAAGGAGGAGATTACTAAGAAGGAGAAAAAGACCATAATAAGGTTAGCGGGTTTGAAAAGTAAATTAGTCAGCTAATGAGGATTAAATAAACCTCTGCAGTTTGCATCTCTCCTGAGGTGGCGTCAGGCACGATCACTTTTTTTAGGGGGTTTGGGGGTGGCAGAATAGGGTCGCTGGCCGACAATTTTTATGAATAAGGCCGGAGGTTTGAGGATGGAACGGTACAGAAATCGCGGACGGATGGCGGGGGACTGACTGACAAAAAAGAGTCAAGGGATATAATCGATGAAATAGCTTAAAGTGCATCAAAGGGCACTCTTTTATCCAATCCGAAAGCATTTGGAAAATATAAATGGTGGAAAAATATTTAGCCACACTTATGTACATAGTTTATTTACATATTTTCAGCAACTAAATTCAAACGAGAAGCAATGAGACACAAACTTCTGAATTCATTTTACAGCTACTCTAAACCACTGAAGTGAACCAAATTCAAAATCTTTAAAAAGAAACACGCTTAAATATTTAAAACCTTAATCAAATCCTAAACGTCAATTTCGCTTCCAATATGCCGATTCACTCGATATCAGCTACTTCCTCAAGTAATGTTCCACCAGGTGACATTTACTTCTCCCAAAGATATGTTCTGTTAAGATATGTCTACTTTTACCCAAGTATAGCTTTCATCTACTTTACTTTCGCTTCTACATCTACAATGTGTCCAGATATGAGTCCCAATCACATGGGCCAAGTGCAGTGCGCTGAGGTGTAGCCGAGCCCTGAGAGCCATCGAATGACACCGAAGGGGTAAAGGAAAGGGGGTGGGGGTGGGCGGTGGATTGAGGTTTTTGGAGATGCTATTTTCTGCTACAATCTGCACAGAGACCTGTTTTCAGCCTGAAAGACCACCAAGCAGGCAGTAGATCTGTGAAACAGAGCGGACCAACTGTCAAGCAGGATCACAGTCACGCATGACAGCTTCTCACAATCCTCCTCCCGCCTCTCATCATCCTCACCCGCCCCTGCTTACAATTACTGCATGAAGATCCGCCTGCCGCCCCCCCAATCCCACAACCAACCCAGTCCCATCTGAGAAAATGTGAAAAGCTTACAAGTAAAAGTACGAGAAGGTTCACGGAGGAAAACAAACAGATCGTCACCATAACTGTCAATTGGTGGAAATTGCTATTCACACTTTCAAACCACAACGATAATTCAGTCAACAGCGGCATTTCTCATCTTGAGAGCCTTGCCAGCACTTTTAAGCGCCAGATTTCCTCACAGTTGCTGTAAACCCTGACCCCAACTCAGCATAAGTGCCAAACAGTGTTTTCTGAAGGGCTTTTATTGGATGGGAGAGCTGGATGTACACAGAAAGGCAAAAAGAAAAACACATTTGTGAGGACACTTGTTGCTAGGCAGAATTCACTGCATGCATTCATTAGATCACTGTGCCCCCCCAAAAAAACAATAACAAAAAAAACAACAAAAAAACAAGTATGTCTCAGGTTTTTTTTTAAGCTGAATAAAAAAGTAATTCCATTTGATTGTATTTTTGGCTAAATAGTTGAGAGTTGTAGATGCATAGATGCTTAGAAATGGTCAGGGGTATTGAATGCAAATTTGACTAAAAAAAAAAAAATCACTAAAATATAGTCTATCACATATTCCATCATGCAAGGGTTTACTTGGACAGGTCAACTTCAATGACATGTTATGAATGAAAAAAAAAAAAAACCTTGCAGAGCCACTTGTTACTATGCAGAATTTGGCGGGCCGTAACACTTACTTTGCTGTTTCCTCAGCGACTTGGGGCGGAAAAAGTTTGCTGTCGAACACAGCAATGAAATGAGGCACTTGGGGGGAACACAGTCAACCCAGACTTACACAAAATAACTCCCCAAATTTTAGACCGTAATGACTACTCATTCAGAAATTAAATGATATTTTTTACACAATCATCTACTACTCAACGACCTGAATTGTCCCTAACCCAAAACAGTGGAATCAGAAACCCCACTCGAATTTCAGAGACAGCATGGATAGCGTGACACGTTTCCATCTGAATGAACATTGAGCCTCAGCATATATCGGTGACGCATCGCTCATGAGCTATCCATTTGTCCCATAGAAGCTGCGTCATGGCAACAGCAGAAGAGCGAGCTAGAGTTTGACACCGCAGACAGTTCAGCGGAGGGTTAAGATCATGCATATTTAAATCCAATGTGCACTGTACATTAGAGGAGGCAGCCACTGGGGTTTTTGACTCAGATGTGGTGATCATGTGACACGCACACATGTAGTAGCAGAAGGAAGGAATTAGGTTGTGAAGGCCAGGCTTTATTTGGCGCAGTAATGTTAATTAGTCATACCAGAAGTCAGTTGGCATGTAGAGATTTGATTGAAAAAATTTAGTGTAGCTCTTTCATTTTGATTCGTGGCTAAACCCATTCAGTCATAACTCTGACTGGGCAGATAATTTACAGGCAAAACTTAAAGCGCAAAATTGTAGAGCACTGGCAGATCTGAGATTACAAGAATGGACACAGGAGGTGAGGGTGGCGTGGGGCCATATTGCAGCAGCGTAGGAGTGTCCCAGCTGCATCTATTAACAACAACTCTCCAAGGCAACGTGGTCACACCAACACCAAGGCCAGATGAAGGTAGAAAGGAAAGCAAAATGGGAGGACACTGTAAACAGGCAACACTGCAAAACAGAGGTCAGCAAGCACTGGGCCGCATGCCGACACAAGGTCACGGGCCACTTTGGACCGGAACGCGGCGGGTCTCACAGATGAAAAAAAAAAAAGATCACACTTTATTTTTGCATTACACTAATATTAAACACACACGCTAGCAAGATGAGTAACAATAGCACATACGAAGCCCGTCACACTGTGCCACCAGCAGCAGTCAACAAAAGTTAAAAAAGGTTGGGGACCACTGCTGTAAAAGCAAGCAAGTAGTGTTCCCTCAAAACGAATTAGAAGGATTTTGTACAAAAGACAATGCTATGTAACATTTTTCTGACATTTTTCAGCATGGGGAGCAAAGAAGCTTCTGCCGGGGCATTGCAACTAAGTTTCACATGTAATTTTTTTCCCCCTACAATTGTCCCCATAAATGTTTTGAGGACACCAAAAACTGCAGGAGGCAGAACTACGGCATGTGACGTAATGGGCCCGCCATCCGGGTATTTGAGAAGTATTGTGGCAGATTTCCTTGACATTTCATCACCTGACTTGTTTCCCCCTTTCCAGCCTTGCAAATAAACAGCAACATCGTCTTTTCACAGTTGACTGGAAACAGTAGACAATATTGTTGAGGAGACGTATGCGCTATTGCTGGCTCAGTGTCGGCTCCTTCAATCCGAGCTCTCAAGCCGGCTTGGTAAAATAATGACAGGGTGGGTGTGACGTTTTGGGTGCTCATGCGTGCCTTTGGTAGCATTGGCACGCCAGGCTAATCATTTTGCCGCGCAAGGATCACATTCATTCAATGTCAAATAGCCAATGGAGCGCCGATCCTTTTGTTATGACTTCATGTGTAAAACGTTTTTTCCCCACCACAAAGCTTCAATATGCTGTTTGTTCAGAGAGTATAATCGGGCTTTGTGCCCCAGCTACCACCACAAAATTACAGTGAGCGTGACCATCTCGTGTTGCTCGGGCTAAGCAGACAACCTCTGGCCGGGCGGCGTACAGCACTTTCCTTCCATTCGGCCCTCCAACAGCCTTTGCAGCGGAGGGAAATTGTACTTACACACCATAAAATTAGAAAGCTCACAGACACGTCAAATCCAGAGATGAAGGCTACCAGGCATTACAAAGAAGGTGGAATGTTGGATTGGAAAACTTGTAAAACACTTGCATGGCCTTTCAATACAGCAAGGATTGCATTCAAAGTCACTGGACCAAAATACTTGTTAAACCTAAATTGGAAATAAAGGAAGTTGACGGCCCAAGTATTCATTCCTACTATAACTTTCTATCGGATATTAATTTTAAATGATTTCCATCCATCTATTACATGCACCACTTGCAAGGAGCTGGAGCAAATCCCAGCTGGCACTGAGCAAAAAGATGGAGTTAACCACGGGCAGATCAATTTTCCCAAATCTTCAACCTACTTTCTTTGCAAGTCTACTGAATAATTTATGAATACAAAACATTTATGATACAACCATCAATTTTAATAAGGTCAGATTTGTTTCAAGAATTTCAGAATTTACTCATGAGAGTTGAAGTGGACTGCTGATTTAATTCTGCAAAAGTTGACGCTTGTTTTCCATACCGCGGCGAAAGCTGCATCAAATTCAAATCACCTAAAAATGTGAGAAGTGTTGATCAAGCAACCCTAATGAGCCATCCATCCATCAATCTTCTGCAGCGCTTGTTCTCATTAAGCAGACAACTTCAGCTGACTTTCAGCGAGAGGTAGACTGGTTGATACTCACTTATAATAAAATAAATAAATAAATTCACACTCACACCTATGCACAATTTGGAGTCTTCAAATAACCTTTTTGGAGCGTGAGAGGAACGCGGACTACTCAGTGAAAAGTCACATAGCATTAGGAGAGCATGCAAATCCCACAGAAGAAGTCCAAATATGAGATTCTAACCTTCACATGCTCCACCACCAAAACGAATACACATTCCCTTTGACCAAAAAGAGAGAAATGGAGTGGAAAAAGGTCAAGTAAAGCAAACGGGTTGCACTGCGCTTATCTTCCTTCAAGGCACTGAGTGCTTTTACAATGTCACCTACCCTCACATAATCATTAACGGCAATTTAGAGTCTTCAGTTCACCTAACGTGAAGTATATAAAATATTATTACCTTTACAAGGACAGCGTGAACTACTTGCCGCGGTTGGGAACTGCTGCTTTTCCACAGCAGCTCTGCCGTCGTCAGTCAGACTGAGCCACACAACAACAGCAACGCAAGAGAACGAGGGCATCGGCTCGACACTCATAACTACACGAGTACCGCGAAGCACCAGGTTTTACCGATAAGTGCCAGAAGTGAGAACTAAACTCTCTTGGTCCCTGTCATCCATGCGTTATGAAATACTGTAATCACGCCGACTTACTTGGTATCAATCACTTGTCTGCATCCTCCTTCCGACACCCAACCACAGTAAGGGTCCCTGGAGGCAATACAGGACCTGGGTGACACATAAAAGACATTAATTACATCTCTGCAGTATGAGAAACATGAAGGTAGTGTTTTTGGGAGCTGATTTTTTGGGCTAGCATGGCTACTAAACGCACTTCTTGCATCTTCCGTGCCGTTTGCAGCGAGACAGTGGCACTTTAACCACGCAGGAAGTGAACGCCACCCACAGGGCGTGGCCCTTGGTGTCCAGCTGTATGCCGACGATGCGCTTGTCCTCCATGCCGTCAATACTGCACCTATAGGAAGGGGGACAAACACAAGATGTCAGGGGGAGGAAAGCTTATTTGATTTACAGAAAAGTTCCGCCCGCCCTTGCTCTCTGTGAGCTTCAAAAACTGAATAATCAATTTTGAAAATAATCACGGAATTCCCTTTACAAGGTCTTTAAAGACTACAGACAAGTTTGTTGTTAAGTGACAAAACAAGATTTGACTGCTCATTTATGTGATAAAAAAGTGGGTGCGATTAAAACGAGGCAGCGGTTGAGTAGATAATGCTGGGATGAAGACCATGAGGTCAGGGGCAGAGTGGGAGATAGTCGGAGATAAAGAACAGAGGGATAGAGATACAACAGATGGCCACGGTGAGCAGTCAGCAGTAACACTGCACTTTAGCAAAAAGCCCGCAAACACGATCCACTTCCTGTGTCCCTAGTCAGTCTTTGTTCGCCTGGCCCCGTAGGAGCGCACGGTAATCCCTTTGGGCGTGCCCGGCATCTTTCTTTCTATCCCTTCTCTCCATCCCGGGATTAATCCTCCCCCTTTGCAGTGCTTCAGTGGCGCATTAACATTCTCAATTAGAGCTTAGCATCCATCGACACTGGGTATTGCTTGGCAATCGGGCACGTGCTGATCCAGCTAACGCCAGCCAGAGGGTAGAATGCGGACAAAGTCACTTACTGTACTCGAGTGATGCCAGATGGCCGACGGCCGACCGCTGCTCAGCTAGCTGGGGAGCGGCGTGGCAAGAGAAAGAGGGCGATACAGGAAAAGAGATGCAGGGAGCAGAGAGGCAAGGAGGCAAGAAGGCAGGGCTTTGCCCTTCATCCCCTCCATAAGGCACGTCACATGGCCGCAGTATGTTGGGAAACAAACAGCGGCGACCTTGAAGGCTGCCCCTGTCAAGCGCATGCAACTCCTTCCCCATGTCTGCACGAACACGGCTATTTTGAAAAGCATATATTTTTCTATGCAATGCCGCCTTTTGTCTACATGCAGACACAGCTTGAGAGAGAGAGCGAGATTGAGGGGGAGAGAGAGAGAGAGAGAGCATTTGATCTGCCTGTCAACATATGTCGCTAGCATAGAAAGATGATTTAGTAGAAATGTTCCAGTTATTTAGGAATAATCTTCCGCTACCTGGTGGCACTCGGACTGAGAAAGTACAAGCAAAAATAAAATGCCGAGCAGAGTTGGAAAAATGTTTAATTTTCTGTAGTTACAGTCTGTTTGCATTGGGACCCCAATGACACACCAGATCCGATTTTTCCGATACTTGCTAGGTACTTTGTAGTGGCCATCTAAAGCTTTGCTAGCAAGTCATGATTTTCAATCAAAGGAGTCAGATTGATATATTTAAGATCGTTTAGCCTTGGTGGAGGTCTCTGCTCTACTGTGACCTTGTCATTTTTGTAGCACCTTTTCCAGCAATTGAATGGCATCCAGTTGACAGCCTATTTATTATTATTATTTTCCTTAAAGTTAAGTTTTCTTCAAGTTTTAAAATCGCAAAGCGCATTATGATGCAGCCCAAGACTGAAACAGTCGATTCTTTCCATGACCTCTCTGATTTTCAACAGTTTTTTTCTCCCCCACTCTGTTCGTACTGCTGCTCAGTCACCCTCATCCCTAACCCCACCACAGAACATTTGCCTTGGCAGTGTCAAAAATGTGGCTGGAGTTGATTTTTATATGCCAAATTCACAACGACTCTTCACTCAGCGGCCGTACTCATCTGTCCGCATCTGTGCATGAACTGGCAGCCTTGTCATGTACTAGATGAGCTCACCGGGCTTTCCTCTGAAGATAAACACAGACCTCAATGTGAGCGTGTGCATGTGTGTTTCCTTTAATCAGCCAGGAGTTTTGGAGGAGCTGGGCTCCGCTGTGGTCGCCGACCGCAGAACTACGTTATCCTGAGTCTCAGGCTTGATGTCTTTAATTTAGGATCCGCGGTTGGGTCGAGTGGAACCTGATAAAACTCTTTTTTTCTTTTTTTAAATGATAGAGCAACCATCTGCTTGGCTGACTTGACTGCAGAAGTTGGGTCGGGGGAGTGGGATATCGAAATAAATATGGACGTCAACATCCACGTGTTTGCGTGATTCCATTTTAGAAGATTAGTGTTTTAGTATTTCGGCGGTAGAAATACATCGGAAGGAAACATACTTGTCAGGATTGTAGACGTTGAGTTCCTCCAGGAACAAGCTGTCGTTTGGGAAGCCGTTGTTCATCTTAGCGAGGAACTTGAGGATGATGCCTTTCTCAGATCCCAGGAAGACCACAGTCTGGTTCTTGTGGGGGCCCGCTTCACTGTCCACCACAATGCGTGTCAGGCGGTAGCTGAAACAAAAAATACCAACACTTAGTTCACTTTCTCTGGTTCCAATCAGGAAATCCAATCCACTTTCATTTTGATTTGGTTTCTGTTCACATGGTGGAAAATCCAAGCA
The DNA here is from genome assembly GCF_059441095.1 of Idiotropiscis lumnitzeri. NCBI lineage: Eukaryota > Metazoa > Chordata > Actinopteri > Syngnathiformes > Syngnathidae > Idiotropiscis > Idiotropiscis lumnitzeri. The sequence goes on along the minus strand of NC_142391.1, from coordinate 29,438,485 downwards.
AACCACGTCAAATCACTCTCTTGTGCTGTTGGTTACAATAATGTACATTTAAAAGCAAAAACAAAGTCACATTTGGTAAATCAAAGGTTTCAAAAATGGTTTTGCTTGCAACTTTTCTCCTTTTTCGCCAGCCATCGAATTCCTCTTTTTTGTGGCCACAATTGAAAAGTTCTCCGGGAACCCTTCAGCCGGTCGTTTTAATCTTTAATACTCACAATAGTATACTAACAGTAACTACCAGAAGAGACGACTGCATATCCTCAGATGACCTTTTTAATGGATACTGCCTGCGCTGCCTCCACACAGGAGGGCGGCACGGCCTGGCCCATGTGACAATGTGTGACTTTGCGGTCTTAACTAGTTTCAACTAAATATGGGTGCCAAGGGTGTTATAAGGATAGGAAGATGCAGAACCAGGAAAAAGGTCAGAGCGACACAACAGCCTCGCTCAAGTCCCCCCCATCTAATTATTTGTGCCAAAGAGGCCTAATCTAGCAGCTTCTTCCTTGACTATCTCGCTATTTTTTCACCATTGAATAAAAAAATAATACAGAAGAGAATCGAGTATGTGGAGCCACAAAACCCCATACAGTTTTTCCGTTGCTTAAATCAAGGTCATCGTCATTTTCCGCACCAGCAAAGCATTATGTTTATTCTGTACAAGTAACAGATGGCAATGAAAAGCACCAGCAGGGAATAAAAGTTGCAGGGTTCCACCTCTCACCTCTTTCTTCTGAGCCACTTTCAACGAGACGTGTGTGGTTAATTTACCGCGAGCAAAATGAAAGCATGCAACATTGCACAAAGATCACAGGATCAATCAGTGTGCCTTTCATCAGGCAGCTCAGAAGTCGAAAGCAGAATTGGCCTCAGCAGGGCCCGAATAATCTGGTCGATTGATTTCACTTTCAAAAAAAAAAAAGCATGTCCACTGAATCCTGCAAGGCGAAAGTTGCATGATAAGCGTCACCCATCTTTCTTTCCAGATATCTTGTGGCCATACATAAAATTATTTTCCTAGTAATATATGGTAATAATATTGTAATATATGTCTATATTTTTTTAATCTAATTATGTTTAGCGGTACAGATCTTTTTTGCAGCTTACTGGGAACTGTTTTTACCCTTTTCCTGGCACTAAAAATTAACAGCAATATTCTAAACTTTGGAGAAGAACTTTAACTTCAGTGCGCTCTCCCATGTGTGTGCACTCAATGTACGATGGAAAATTAATTTGAGGCACGATGAATGTTAACCTCACTTAACAATATAGTCTCATAAAAGAAGGTCACATCATCTTAACCTTGTCATCCACGCATTTGGTCGAAACGTCTCTTAAACTGCTTGGAGCGCTTAATCAAATCAACAATAACACCAATTTGAAGAGCAAATGTGGTTTCGATGTATTTGAGAATCTGCGGGGAGTCAAGGCCGGTGTTGGTGGGATTTGATTTGAGAGAAAGAAGACAGCCACAAGGACGGATGAAGGACATTGTGTTGTTGCGATCTCGACACGACTCCTTGTATTATCTTCTAATTCCTTGATTCATTGTGCTCAGCCAGCTGAGGTTGCTGGACTCGAAAAGGGGATGCCACGGTGTCTCACATGTTTTCAGTTGACGTCTTGGTCATAAAACCAGTACTCTACAAAGAGACACTGACAGCGATCATAAAAGACCTCGCTCCGCTCCCTCCACATGCCGCAACGACGCTTATTTTTTCATCTTACATAAGGCTTTTAACCGCTGAAGCTAATTCGCATGCAAAGCAGTGCTCAGTGTAGCGCCATTTCTAATGAAGTAAAACAGTTATTATGTAAAACCAAAGAATTATGTGTTTTCAGAAGTGTGCGTTGATGAAAAGAGACTGGCAGTTCTAACCTTGATGATAAGTGTTCGTATTCTAAACTGAGCCGGGGCGGTATGTAGGTCAGACCACTGCAAGATGTGCGATGAGGATGATGATAACTTGCAAAAAGCCAGGAAGAATTCTTTATGCGATGCATCTGCTCCGTGCTATGACCATCGGTGAGGCTTGTTAAAGGTCTGTCAAGCACTTCAGCAATTCAATTAGAATAAAAAAAATATGTTGGGCTGTCCGGGGCGCTCGGCATATTTCCTGTCAAAAACACGTATGTCCATTTTTTATGGATTTATTTTTTCATTTTTACGTTAATGGTGACGCGTTACAGACATCTCATTCACACAGGAAAGCAAGGATAAGTAGTGTTGTTAAAATATAGAGTGTTAAAAGAAATCATCAATCATGCGCTGACTTTGGAGATTTGAATATACCAAAATTATAGACCATTGTCTTTGCCTTTACTTGGACAGCAATAACTTAACCCATGTTCACATGCTTTATGAATATTTGCGTTGTTTATGTTACATAGTTACGGTATATAGAGGGTAGCACGAGTATGCAGTCCTGTCCACAAAATTATGCATGTTGAAAGCCAATATATTTTTTCCAGAGCTTTATCATGGTCATGAAATGAATAGTTGTAGTTCTATTCATTCTTTTTGTTTGTTTTAAAGAATACTCACTTGGGAAATTCTCTAGACAAGCACCATTGAACACAAAAACAGAGGGACAATTACACTGACCACAGCTTTAAAGACAAACTACCTCAAGACTTCGGATGATGAATTGCCTGAAAATCACTGCCGATCCCAGCAAAAATTGCACATTTACAATCCTGACTCAAAATCTTATGACTTCAGGTCAAAAATGTTAATTCCTCAAGTGTGTTTAGGTTTTCCTTTGATTTTGGAGTATCTGTGATAGCTAAGAGTAATCAATCTATGTCTGTCTCTCAGCCTAGAACAGGTGTGGGCAAACAACGGCCCGAGGACCACATGCTTGCCCGTTAAACGTTTTAATCCGGCCCGCCGAAATTGAAAACAATTATATGAATAAACCTAGTTTATTAAACCTGTTTTATTTTCTAAATACTGTGGTGTGTCAAAGACATATATTCTGTTGTACTACTATTGTTCACTTTCATTTAAAATTAAATGCATTTTTTTCTGCGATGAGCTGAGGTTACCAAAACACTCCATCCATCTGCTCCTAGTCCGGCCCCTCTGTCAAATTCTAGAACCCATTGTGGCACGCCAATCAAAAAGTTTGCTCACCCCTGGTCTAGAAGATATTTACATAGCTAGCTAGCTAGCTAGCTAGCTAGCTGCAGATGTATCTGGCTTCCTCTCTATTGAGGAGTGAGCTGACGCAAAATAATTGTATATTTGAGCCTCATTTGTCTCAACACAAAGGAAACACAGGCCATTGATTTTATTGCACTAGTCTGAGATCTAGTGGGGAAACAAGAGAACAGTGCGGCTAATAACAGTGAAAACAGGTCACCAGCTGGCCTGTGGTGTTAGCGCCGCTGCGTTTTAATGAGCCTGATCTCAATGTAGCACTTCAACTAATTATTGCGCAGCTCCGAGGAGTCTCCAAATGACAATCGGCTTTGGAGAGTGTAACACTTACCGGACCATGGTTTTGAGGAACCAGGGCCGGTTGGCAATGGAGGGAACCGCCTCATCCATCAGCGGATGCATCTTGATGAAGTTAAGCGTGTCGTCTGGGAACTCATTGGAGACCTTGTACCTCTCCATCGATGGACTGCCGGCACAACTTCCAGGCCTGCAAATGGAAATAAAAAAGAAAAGAAAATCAACAAAAATAAAATGAAGTGCTTTTTTTTAGACAATGAATGATCACGCCATTTGATTATATCTTAACAAACTTCAGGCTGTATCAAAGAATGTTCTGAAAGATTACAATCAATAATTCCTTCTGCCAACTGCACTTGTTTTCGGTTTGTAATTTGGCAGGATCATGCCCAGACAACATGGACAATCGTTTACAAAAGAACCCATTAAATTTGTGTGAAAAACCAGATTAAAATTATGATACAGGCATTTATTTTCAATTTTTAACCATTTGAGTCAGGGTGGAACTATACACCCTATTCCAGAAAGCAAATGGCAATCTACGGATTTTTGTTGAAGGTGAATTATTTCTCTCCTTTTGGCATTTTAATCACGATTGAACCATTCACCCCATTCCCAGAATCAAAAATTGTACGGTCAAAATGTCTTCTCTCAGACAAATGAGCGCAAACACAACACAATCGCGGTCCATCACTTTTAGTAACGGTTCAGCCTTGGGGGGGTGAAGAGAACTCTTGAGTTTGTTATTGTGGTAGTAGATAGACATGGTTTAGAACGTTAATCCTTCAGAGTGAGTGAGCTGTTTCGAACATTTTGGTCATTTCACTTAGACACCTGTCAGTATTGTGCAGTGCACTTATAAACAATTAAATGAAAGGCAGAATGTCCGATGCAGTTGTTGTAATACATTTAATTTGACTGTGTTGCTGTAGCTAATGTCTGAGAGCCATTGAGGACAGGCGGTGACCAATTCTCTTTGGTTACAGGATCAAGTGACATGCTATCTATCGAATATCTTTACAGTGAGAAGGTAAGATGGCTGTAAAAGAGAAGCCGCTCTTGATGGCACTTCCCCTTTTGCAGGCATCTCACCTTCGAGAGCTTGTAAAACATTTTTACGGCCAAAGTCTTTGATACGACGCCAGGCCATAAAATCCACACCCATTCTCAGAAGTATCAGCCAGCTGGCTACTGGACATATGAGGTGGCAAACATGCAAGGACCAAGCACCCACTTACGGACTTAAACATGTGAAATCAAAGTTGAGATGTTGTGGTTGCAAAGGTCAGATGGTTACGTTTGCGTGTCACGGTCAGTCTAGACACCCACGTCAAGTTATGCTGCTCTCCGGATATCTGTTAACTGCTACGGGGCATCAGCAATTGTGTGTTGCTGGTTTGAAGCCACTGAATCAACAAGGGAGCCAGAAATTTGAAATAATCATTGCACATTTGCAGCGAAAAGATGCATTAAAAAATATATTATATGTAATTGCATCTTATTTTAAAGCCATTAAACAGCAAATAAAATCACAAAGGCCACAGCCAATTGTAGCTCGGGAGATCTCAGAATAAAATCATTATCCCAAGGCCAACAATTTTGTTTTAATGTAATGTCATGCTCACTAAGTTGTTTTCTTGGCAACTTGAGGCAGGGGGCTCAGCTGTCCTACACAGCCAAGAAAGGACAGAGTGAGACAGCAGGAACAAAGTCAGACCAAGTCATAGACAGACTACAGTCTCCAAAAATATCACTTCACCAGGAAACATTTGAAGAGTTCCAATGCAAAAGCAGACATCTCAGAATTGAGAGGCTAAATTGGTTAAAAAAAAAAGATAGCCACTCGTTATCCGATCCGCTTATCCACACGAAGGTTGCGGGCGTGCTGGAGCATATCCCAGCGGTCTTCGGGGAGCAGGCTAGGTACACTCTGAACTGGTCGTCAGCCAATCACAGGGCACATAAAGATGAACAACCATCCGTGTTCACAATCCCACCAAAGGGAAATTCAGTGTCCACTCAACCTACCAGGCATGTTTTGGGAATGTGGGAGAAATCCGGAGTATTCGGCGAAAACCCACACAGGCACGGGGAGAACATGCCGACTCCAGACAGGAAGGCTACAGTCGGAATTGAACGCTGCACCTCTGTACTGTGAGGCGGACGAACCAACCACTCACCCACTGTGCCACCGTAATTTAAAAAAAAAAAAAAACTGACTTTCAAATAGAACTTAATTTTTTCGCAAAATTAGACAACTCCAAGAAAATAATGTACTTAATTATTATGCTTTAGCAATGTAAATCATAACCCAACATGCCGCCCCCCTTGATTCCAACTAATAACGGCAGTCTTCCTCATCAGCGCTGATCACGAACTGATATAATCTCACCCTTGGAGTGGGATGAATTTTCAAGTCAAAGATGGAGGCGTCCACAACGGGATTGTAAGCAAACAATATTTTCTTCTCAAAGACGCCTGTCGGCTTTTCCGTTTGGAATTTCCGCGTAGACAGTCCATTTGGCAGAGCACATCTTACTCTAAAAAAAGACAACATATGGTCCCAGTAAACAAAGTACATTTTGAAAGCAAAATATTCAGCGTAAATGAATTCTCTTGGTAAACTTCACGCCGAATTTTACGCAGAATATTTTACTCTCCAATTTTACTGTGTTTACTGGGACCTATTTAGAGAAAAATGTACTCTACGAAATTTATTAATTTGCATTCTCATGACTTCATCAAGGCACATTATTTTCTCTCCTGAGACGAAAGAGGGGGCTTGATCGATACATAGTGGGGCTGAGAAAATAATGTATTAATATATTTTAGAAAATCAAATCAAATTCTGGAGGGGCCTAACGAGTGCTACACAGATTCCTGATGGGGATATCGCACTCCTTAGCTCTGGTGTAGCACCATCCCTGGACTTCAAAGTTAGACCACTACATGAACTATATATATGCATATTAACACGCGGCTTAAGCACAGTGCTTAATTTGGCGGGCTACTTGCCCTTTGTGGAATGATTATTTGCATAATAATGGCGAGTGAAAGCAGAAGCAACAAGTGCTTGGAAGCGTCTCTGTGCAGTATAGCTTCATTTGTGTACGCCGACATATGGGGAGCAGAACGGAAACAGACACTTCTTACGTACGAGAAGTGTGTAAATGATTCGAGAGGGAGCCTCACACATGGATGAGCAGCCTGCTGCGGGGCCAGACCTGTGGGTGCCGATGAACCCGCCGTCTGTTTTGCCGCCACATAAAAGGGTCCAGAGGATGAAAATGAAATAAATCACAGCAAAAACAACCGCCTGGCTGTCTGATTTTTATCTGACCAGAGGGGAAGAGAGGGTTAGCTCACACCTACGCTCAATTGCACAAATAAGATGCTCGCCGCTGAGGAACTGTCTTTTTTAGTCGCACAAAAGCACACGTAAACACACACTCATATTGCGTCGAAGCAATTACTTGAGCCTTGATCTTTGTAGTGTATCTGTTCATTTTTGTAAAGAACACTGGAGTGGGTCTTTGCCGGCTAATTAGTCAGCACTAGATTGATCAAGCCTGAGTGTTTGTGGAATTAGGCAGCCATCTGTAAAACGATCTCATGCTTCATTTGTCGACGCAAGCTCCTCTGCGATGGGGGTCGCCTGCGTCTGAATACCAAACACGCATAGAGCCACTTAAAATGAGTTAATTGTGCAATCTTAACATGAGATGTTAGTTTGTGTGCACATAAATCAATTTGTGCATCATTACGTTAGCGGGACACTTCCTGGTTCATGGAGAATGACATAAGAGAGGACTGTACCCAAAAATGTTATACCGTAAAGATCCTGATTTGTTTGTCCCAGAATTTTTTTTTTTAGTTAGCAGGCTAACTTTCTGGCCCATCAAAAAATGTTCTTGTGAAAGACGTATGTGTCAGAACCTTTTGTATTCTCTGGATTATGTGGAAATGGTTCCATCCTGGCTGGAGCAGAAAAACAAGTTTGAATTTTTTTTTTGTTTTTTTTCTTTGGTTGCGTCGGGGAAAAAGATGTCATGACAAATATTAACAAGACATTTGGAACAGATGGATGGGTCTCAATCATTTGTCCTACAGTGGGTGGTTGGTTCAATCATGTAAACGAGATGACTCAATTAGTTTCACTCCCAAAATATTTTTTGTTTTACATTTTTTTGCCCAACCAGTTTATAGGTGAACAAACAACAACTGTATCTTTGGGGACACTTTCATTCAAATGAAAATCCACAATGCACTCAAAAAATTCTGTCAAAATTCTTCATAAATGAATGTTGATCTTAATTAATCAGCCAACAAATAAACAGTGATCAAGTCAAGACAGAACTCCCTCACGATTGGTAGATAATGATAGAATCGATTGTGTGTGTGTGTGTGTGTACGTGTGCGTGTCTGTGCGCTGATTAATGAGCTGCAGCAGTACCTTGGCTTGGGAACCCTCTCTTCGGGAAAAGGCGTCCAGGTGGAGTCTGGGGATTTTTGCTCTTTGAAGCGCCCCGTGAAAGCGTGGGCCACCTCCGCCATGTCATAGGCGCACACGGCCGAGCCTGGAATGCTGCCACCGCACAAACACAACACAAAAGCATTGATCAATGAACACATCAGAGATCCACCTTACCAAGGCTGTACTAGCGCAGGGAGGCAGAAAAAGAGATTTAAAATCCCCCGAGAGGGCTGGCTTTAACTATACAAATTTGAATTTTTGTGTTGATAAGTCACTGCAGAAATGCCATGCAGTACAGTATGTAAGCTTTACAAATATTAAAAATGTAACATGTCAGGCTGAACAAACCATTCATTCAAACGCCATTTTTCTTCCACCACATAATTGTACGGCTTATAAATAAAGAGCCAAAATGGTACATCTTCTTGTGGTATTTTCTCACTGTGTGTAGGTAGCTTATCATTAACAGCTTGATCCTACTACTTATTGGTTTTGAACTCCATCAAACCTCATCGGTGAGTCATCGTAGACCCCACGGAACGACTGAGCCACATTGGATCCAGGCCAAATACCATCTACTCTCTGACTCTAGAGTCACTGGAAATCTGCTTATTTTTCATGGACAGATTACAGCCAAGACCAGAAATGTATTTAGTGGGATATCTGACACAATATCAACCCTAACCCTCAAACTCTTAAGCCTTTTGTTTACACAAAGACAGACTTTTCAACTTTAACATAATGCAAATAAAACAATGCAGTGACTCTAAAATGATTGCCAAGCAAACATTGAGCACAGTGTGCAAAAATTGTGAATGAGAAAAAAAATGCTTGCTCCCACTCCCCAAAATGTCAAAGAGTCCCTGTCTGTCATTTTTTCCTCCTTGAGAATAACATTTGCATTATGCATCAGTGACAAATGCACAAAGCGCCAAACAAATGTGATGCCTCCAGGATAAAATCAAAATGTCATCCTATTCCAATGTGTCAATGACTCCACTATAGTCCTGAATGGCAACAAAAGGCAAATACCTTTATATAATGAGGTGGTGGAGCACTACAGGTCCACGGAGGCATAAATATTTGACTCGCTTGGGGCACTGGCAAAGAACACTCAATGAAGTGAAGCACATGAATCATTGGTGGAAGCTTATGTTTCCGATTACTGTTTAGACTAAAGTCTCTTTGATTTACAGTACGTGCGCTATATTTAGCAGTATGCTATTAAATATGGGAGTACAGTGACATCCAGGACCTGCCAAGTCCTATGAGGACACCATGACTCGATCTCTCCAAAAGCCTCGAGGGCATCAGCGTTCGTCACAAGCCCACTGTGATGGACAACACATTATTTTATTATTACTATTCATTTAACGGGGTGGGGAAAAAATGGTCTTGTGATGCCAGCTGTCTGTCTTGAATCAATGCATAGCACATTGCTGAGTCACTTATGCAATTCTATCCGTGCACAGAAAATCCAAATTTAACAGACTTTCTTTCATAATGGAGGGAGTTTTGGAATGATCGGGATGGATTTTCGAGTCGTTGCCTCATGGATAAAGTTCGCCGAGAAGACAAAATCCCAGACACGGGGAGTATTATAGAGAGCTAGCTGCTAATGCTTGGATTAGCTAGTAAATCACAACCATTGTTGTCTACATTGGATATGTTGGACTGTCAAGTGTCTGGTTTGAAACAGTAGGCAAGGCTACCCAACTAAATAGAAAGGAAAAACTTTTACGGTTTTATTTATTCATTTATTTATTTTAAAAGTCACACACGCTTTAAAATATAGTGAAAAAAGTTCAACGGAACAACTAGACACACACAAAGAGGAATTCAACCGACAATATTTATGATGTAAAGCAAGACCTCAGAGATGGAAATCTCAGCCTTTCCTAAAAGGAAGCGAGTGGCTCAAAGTCTGTACTACAAAATGGTTGGTTTACAAATGCGCAATGAAACACTTGAATCCGAGGTTCAGTTTTCAGTGTGCATGTGCACCACTTGTGTGCAGCCCTGAATTATAGTGCTTAATGTTGAATGTGTGTGAGAGAGCGCACCGAATCGCACTGTGCAGTGTGCAGGTGAATAGTAAGCTTTTTTGGTACAATACATGGATTAGAATAAATCTAGTGTTGAATAACAAACAACATTTATCGCATTTATCGGAAGTCACAATGTGGCCCCGCGCTGATGCCGACTCTGGAGCCAAGCCTCACACGGGAGATTTATTTGACACTGCTGGGGCAACAAATATGCTCCAAAGGTGTGCAGTTTTATACTGAATAAAACCGTGAGAAAATGTGAGAAACAAATAATCGATGGAGAAATTAAAATAATAGCCCTTGACGTGAGTTTGAATGTTTTTCTTTATCCGTCTTACGATTGGCCGGGCACCCTTCCAAAAGCTAGGATAAACTCCGGCTTTACTAAAACTACTGTATAAGAGAATAGATGAAAATGGATGGTTATTTCCAATGGGAACATTTTTCAAATTCAATTTGTGGCTGACACGCTTTAAAATGTAATGTTGAACTTGCCTTACCCCAAACTCCTCCCCAAAATTTATGATAGGCTTGTTGTCTTGCTTTTCCGTAAATGCAAAAGCAATCTGCTGCCTATAGTCTAAATATGTTCCTTCTAATTCCCCCCATTACTGAGAAATGGAAATGCACAAATCAAATTCTGCACTTATAGAAATATTCAGAGGCGCCGCTTCATTGAGTTTAAACATCCATTAAGCACGCTCAATTGCAGTGTCACAAGCAAGTGTCTTATCTGCTAAAATAGAGACCATAAAATGGCGAATAATATGCGTGAGCCCTATGGCTTGGTGGTAATTTTCAATTTAGATGCTGCCTTTGAATATGAATGCCACGGTGAATACAAATTGCGCAAAAGAAAAAAAGCGGTTAAGCACCTGAGCGTCAAAAGGGCAGCAGGACTGTTTTGATTGGAGATGTAAATGTTGACCCAGTGGACTTGCACATTGCCACAAGGCGATGCGCACACACACACTTTTAGATTCCGCAAAGGTCGGCCTGTCACCATGTGGATGAGCTGTTGTTTAGATAATTGGGTTAATGAATACAAAGTCATTGTTGGTGCACAGATTCAAAAATGTGCTTATGATCTGCATCTGATCTTTAGAGGAATTACAGCAACCTGTCAGAAAGCCTGGGGAGGTCAGGAGAACAAAGGTTGTCAAACTGGGCTCCCAGCAATTGCAAAAAATAATGTTGAAATAAGGGGGGTGGAATTACTCCTTGTAGATGGTCCCTGGATCCAAAAAGGTTTGAGAACTTCATCTTACCTGTTGTATGGCGTGGAGAAGGTGGCCATCACAACATCCTTCCCGTTGATGTGAATGACGTCAGTCACCGCCTGCAGGATGTTGAAGTAGAAATGGGAGTCGCCCGGAATGGAGCAGTTCAGGCGGGATTTGAGGAACGATGTCCACTGCTTCTCCAGGACGCGGGGTGAGCCGCCTCGGTCATTCTTGCAAACCCTTGCCACCCGAGGAAACACCACCTGGACCCAACATCACAGTGTTGAAGATTAGCCATTAGCCACCTGTACAGTATTTCCAAATATACAAACAGTACATAATAATATACGATATAATAATGTTGATGTTACACTAGCAGAGACTTACCTTGCTGCAAGCTGCGTGATCAGGCATATATTTAGCGTGTTGCTTATTGCTATGTGAGAAGCTACACAATCAGCAGTTAGTGTGTTGCTAACTGCTATATGTAGGATATGATATCACGAGTTTGATGTGAGGAGTCACACCTGCACATAAGTGGCTTGTTATGAACTATAAAAGGTGCCGGCCCGTCATTTATCATTCATCAACGGCCGGACCACCCATCCATCATCGTCAGTCCGTCACTCTGCATTGTTATTTTAACCATGCTTAGGTCATGGCTATAGTAAATAACAGTAAATTTCATTTGTGATTTGCAAACGGCTTATTTTAACCATGCTGCCATCATAGCTAAATTACAGCTTGTCGCCACTATTATAGGACCGTCATTAAGATGTCAGTTCTTTAGCGGCAGCACGGAGGTGACAGCCAATCTGCGACAAAAAGGTTCTACTTATTGTATCTGCCGTGTATTTCCATCAATTGTCAGCGAAACGGGATTCCGGCACTGACGGACCTCCCATCAGTAATGACAAAATGCTCACCTCTGAAAACGATGGCATGCAGCAGAGGTTTTGCTTGGCGCTTACTTTTAACTATGTGGTGTTAGCTCGCTGCAATATGCTGTTAGCTTGCTGCTAATTTTACTTGATTAAGTCAAAATACAAGGTATACATTACTTTTGTTACTTTAACATGAATAAATAGAATGCTGTTACTTGTTTTTTTAAGAACAAAAACAATATGAGGCGAAAATCAACAACCGTGTGTTAGGAGTTAGCCTGCTATATTTAGTGCAAAGAAAATCGTTTGAGAACAGTGCTGGCTGCTAGCAAGTATTAGCGTCAAAAATGTGTATTTCAGTAGGACTGTGGAACTCCAGACAATATTTGGATCAAGTGTCAGCTCAACATTTAAACACTATTAAATAAAGAATTGGTAGTCTAACTACATGTAGCAGCGTCTATAGAAATGCAGAGTTTATGTCGAAGACAGCGCTTTAATTACGACACTGCCACCAGAGGCCTAATTAAACTATATTCACCGCACACTTAACAGCAATAAATCTAACCATGACATGAAAACACTCCTTACATTCAACAGTGCGAATGAGTGCGAACACACACACACATACACACACACGCACATACCTTGTGATGGCCACACACAGAGAACATTGTCTTGCTTTAACACATTCTCACATACAGAAACCTTGTGATAAATAACAGGTGACACTGTTTCCAAGTGAATGTGTGACAAGATGCCAGCTTTAGTCATTAAACTTAATTCGGTCACACGACTGCTTCCTGACAAAAGTCATGCTGTCTTATCAGTAAATTAGAAAATCCACACATTTATTCACGCTGGAGGCTGATCAATTATTTTGTCTTTGCCAGCTTTCACATCAATTTTTTTTAGATTAAAGCAAACTAAACCTTTGCAATGACTTTCATCCATTTACAATTAAGCACAGGTGAAATGTTTTTTAACACAGATCGAAGGCCTATTTTGGGTTTTGTAATAATGTGTGATCCATGACGGTTTATTCACCGCAAGAAAAATTATAAAGGTTTTAAAACAACTCGCAAGACTGAACACTCCCGTCAGTCAATCTGGGCGGCAAATAAATTATTCCAGAGATACTCGTTAGCTCATCTCATTGCTTCTTTTTCTCACTCCCGCTTATGTGTTCCATTTGTTCTGAAATTGCATATGGATAGACCCTTTATTCATTTTCTTCTACCTGCTTTCCAATTAATTTCCGCCCAACGGAATCCGACGCTGAATTGAACGGATTAAACACAAGGCATCTCTGTTGCGGTCCCTCTGGTGCAAAAACTCTCTCATTACTCATGGAGGAACTCTCCTCGGGAATTGCTGAGACGATGGGAGTTGTATCAGACGGATGCAGATGTGCAATTCAAGGAGTATATTTAGACTTTGCGAAAGGGATCTCCAGATCTATTCTGGGTCCTTCATCCTGTCCAGTGCCGATCTGGTATTGAAACTTGTTTGGCCAACTTCCAGATCAGCTTTACACCCATATCCTGTTTGTTTCCGCACACACTTCCTGCTTATAACACCTCTGATTGGCGCTAAACAATAGCAATGGAATGACGCTATTACTTACCTTTCCCATTGTGTTGTACTCCATAGCAATTTCCCTGAAGAAGAAATAGATGAAGTCTCCATAATTGACTGCCTGCACAAAGTAGGGTTCTGAGAAGACAAAGAAGCATGGGGGAAAGAATGACTCAAATTGCTGCAGCAAGAGACGTGACATGCCGTTTCATAATAAACAACAACCACGTCATGTCATGATATTCGGTGGAAAAAAAGCCAAGTGGGAGCCTCAAGTGTCTCATCCATCATAACAGCTCGAGCATTTGCATACAAGGTAAAGGCCGTTCTCCATTGAGATTTGACAGGCTCGACTGGTGCGCTTGCTTTGCCCCGCGGCGCATCAATTTCTGCTCTACATGCAACCTGCTAGAACAGGTCGGCAAAAATGAACAAGCAAAATTAGCATACTAGACAACACATATAGAAGCACCATATCCATACGTATGGTCAGAAATGATAGAAGCCTTTTCTATATGTCGGATTTCAAACCACAGGTAATTCATGATGTTGAATGTAAATAGGTGAGCACACTTCCGCAACTACATTATCTCACTTGGTTATTTTTTATTTACCATCTCAAAAAGATTAAAAAAAAAGTCTAATTAGTAGTACAGGTTATAAGTCACACTAACCGTTGAAAATTTTGAAATAAATTATTTTTGTCTTGCTTTTGTTTGTTCTTGGCATTTGACTGGTGTGTGTAATTTTAATTACATTCACGGTATTACAAAAGTCAATCCAATTTCATTCAGTTAACATCAAAGGATTTACTCAGCGCATTGGATTTGTGATGACACTATTTATTTTTTTGCTTCGCATGTGGATTATTGTGTTTAACAAGATTATGAAGACTTCCAACTTTTGACTGGAGAAATCAAAAAAATAAATAAAATAAAATAGCCAAAATGAAAGCAGAGTTACTTTAAGTATGAAAGCACAAAATAAACTAAAAGCATAAAATATATTTTCTTTTCTTTCCATTGTTATAAAAACATGGCAATAGTTTATCAAATGATTCACCACTTGCTGCATCGGTGCAGTGAACCAAATAATTTTTTTGTCAATTTGCTTACTTGGAAAAAGGAAACTCAAATGACTTAAGCAAAGTTGTAACCATTTGGTAACTGTGAAGTGAACTGGACTGCCTGACGGAAAAAGCGTGATGTGCGTGTCTGCGTATCATAGCCTCACCTTTTAACCACTTGGAGTCATGTTTAACCGTACGCAGTGTCGGACTGTCTCCAAGGCTACGATAGATGACCGCATCAATGGCCAGAAAGTCGGTGACCGTAGCCGAGTACAGCTTGCCGTCTGAACAGAAACGGAGAGAGAAAACAAAGGCGATTGAGAAGTGAAATGATTGTGAGCGGAAAAGAAATAGCCATGATGCAGAGTGTGAAGTCAAATTAAGAGAGAACATACACAAGGAATATAAACAGTGTATCCCTGCCAGCTGTCAACAGGCTGAACACCCGCGTCAACCTGCTGGACATGTGTAATTCCTCACCAGCTACTTTCATGTGCACACACATGCACTTACACACAGAAAACAGCATCAACGTGACCTTGGTGCACCTCAGATGGAACCACAGTGGAAACTTAAACTACATAATTGAAAGGGTGGCTGGGAGAGGAGCCCTCTCCATTACTCAGTGCTTCCAGCTCGCTGTCACACATTAGCCGGTCAAGCTGCGCCTACTCCGCTGGAAGCTCGCAGGGACAGCTCATCAATAGCGCCATTAATCAGCTGGCAGCAAACATGAAATGGGGACCCAATGTCTTTTGCAGCCCAAGGCGAGGTTGCACAGGAGGATTTTCACCCCGCAGGCCCAAAGACGACTCATCAGGGGTTGCATCCATTTGTGAATTCTTTTCAGTCAACTAAGTTCATCCGTCCTTCCCCTTTTCTATTGGATCGGACTCCTTTGGCTCACGGGACTTATGGAGCCTATTGCAGCTGTCTTGATCATAGGGCACATATAAACCAATGACCATTCACATCTATGGACCATTTAGAGTGAGTAATCTAGCGGAATGTGGGAGGAATCAGGGGTACACACAAACTGCCTGTGTTTGGTGCGCTTTGAATCTTACCAGCAAAGAGGGCCACGTTGGCATGCTTGGCGTCATAAGGACAGCGAGCCATCCCGCTGATCTCCTCTCCGAGAGCTTCCAGGGTGTCCATCTATGGTTACAAATAGAGAGACAGTGGAGTTGTGAAACATTATAGCAACAATGTACTTCATAACCAACCAAGACAGGCTTATGGTCGGGTGGCTCAAACTGTAAAATAGCCGAAATAGAAATGAAAGAATTAAATATGCCACATTTTTCTTGCTTCACTTCAATGCACATTGTGCTGCTCCTTCTGGTGTGCCCGCCAAGGCCACCTGGGGGCAGTATAACGCAGACCTACGGATATGCATGAAAACATCTCATCTTCACAGTAAGCCGCGGAAATGTAAGTCATTCTTTGCCGAGGATAGAGAATATATGCCTGTGACTTTTATAAATTTAGTTCAGATATTTGTTGCTTAAAGAGCTTTTATCCCATTGCTCTGAAGTACCCCAAAAAAATAAATAAATGATAAAAATCACCCAGAAGATTGCATCTCTGTACCAGCAAACTGCACACATTCACAAAAACCTTTCAACATTGGAAAGCATAGGACTAGAAGCAACTGAATCACAAACATTCCAAGCTGCCTTTGCACTGAAACGGTTGGAATGGGTTGAAGAAACTAACATCCATCTGTGTAACCTTTTTGGGACATCCTGCTTAAGTAATTTGACCCTGACCCATTTCCATCTGCTCCACAAAGAGTACTGAAAATCAATTAAGCTGTTTTTGCAACCAACACGAAAAAACAAACAATCAAAAACAAAATGTGACGAGCACAGAAACTCCTCGGGGAGAAATGTGGCTTAAATGTGTGTCAACAAGTGAAGAACATGTGGCCAAGAAGAATTTTAGGTCCGTAGTCTGGGTAAAATATTTGCGGTATCAGTCCGTGAGGGAGCCCATGTGACCGGCTGTGGCTGTCATAGCAGAGCATGTGGAAAGCCCATTTTCCACGGTGTTAAACATATTTACTTTTCCCTTTACTATATGTGTTATATTTTAAACATGACGCTGTGATGTGAAGACAAATCGCAGGTGTACCCAAAGGGAATTTGACAATGTTTTGAAGCTCGCCTCTTTCTGAATATTTGATCACAAAGGACTTCCAAGTAAATCCCCGCACTAATGCTGCTATTTCTTCAGGACCTCGTGGCACAATTCCAGCCAACTAAAATGTTGTAAGCGTGTGATTGGCAGAGGACCACAAGTGGACGAAAGGTCAATACCATTCCTCTCAGGGTCAACTTGTGTTCCCCAGCATGCGTCTGGCTGAAAGCAGAAATTCACCACGAGGTCAGGAAGACCGCAAACGCTGCTTGCCTCTTCTTTCTTTCTCTCCCCTATTGGGCTTCCTCGTTCGCTTAACAAATAAAGAAGCTGCAAAGTTCTTAACGCCGCCCTTTTTGGTCTCTAAACGGGTCATTTTGTTTTCTATTCCTGTCTGGGTGGAAAAAAAAACAGTTATCATCTGCCCACTATAAAAGGTCACACGCACGCACACACGCTAACACACGCAACGCTTGCCAGGGAAATTGTTGGCAGAAAAAATAAATACAACAGGACCAGCAGTAGTAGCAAAATTTAGAGTATTTCCTTCTTACTGTTTTGTTCTTAGGGCAGGCATACAAAGTACAGTTGTGCCTTGAGAAACAACTTCAATTGCTTCAATGGCCAAGCTTGAAAGTCTAAACGTTCTAAAATCATCGTTCCCTATTGAAATGAATGGAAATGCCTTAAATCCATTCCAGCCCATCCATGGTGTTTTGCATTATTTTTAAACGGCTAGCTAAAAATTATTGCAGTTTGAACTAATTAATCTCGAAAAATTCCGTAATTAATCGCGATTAATCATGATATTTTTATGAAGGTTTTAAGAGGTATTTACTTGACTAATATCTTGTAATTAATGTAAAATCCCCAAATATGAAGTGTATTTTAAACCAAAGACTGTTCTAGAAGCTTTCTTAGATCCTTGAATATGCTCTAAATGGAGTCATCTCTACAGGATTTTTTTCTTGGAAACAATTCTCAAAACTTATACAGTACATTTAGTAATAAGCATTGAACTCCAGCGGTGTTGGTTTGCAAGGCCCAGTGGTAAATTGAACTGAAACTGAGTTGACTGAGTTAAAATATTTAGTCGGGTGAATTAAAAAAAAAAAAAATCATATCAACTTAGCTCTTTAATTTTGTCAGCCCTACTAAAAATAATTATCAAAAGCACAGCTATGTGGTTATTTTTCATACACAATATATAATTCTCTTTGTTTTAGATTTAGTTTGACAGTAAACCTCAAATAGGGGTGGTGACACCTTTTTGGGAGAACTGAAGAATTCTGCCAAACTTCTGCGTGTTGTGAAGTGAGTTGAGTTCACTGACACCATATACATAGATAGATAGATTGATTGATAGATAGACAGACAGACAGACGCTGGGTCACTGGTATCTCAAAGCACCACAGTGTATGTCTTTTATTATACAGGCCAGACAGTTTGGAACGTCGCCTCACCCTCTCGTACATCCCACATAAAAACACACACCCCAGCGGGCATTTATCCCCTGTGTTGATGTCACGGCGGGGTTGACCTCTGTCCAAGGGTCTCGGCCTGCTGTCACTGATCTATTCCTGCCGTTTGAACATGAGGAAACCCCTCCCAAAGCCAGCCGTTGATATACGCGCAGCTCCTGACAAGCTGGCAGGCATGTGTAGAGAAACACCAGAACTGTCCGGGGCAATAACCTGATAATCTTAGCCAGGCAACACAGCTCCGCAAAAACTGCCAGCGTGAGCTAAAACAGTTGTAAACATAAAGCGTTTGGACGGCGAAACAGCTTGAATCTTGTTATGCCGTCAACTCCGCTAGCCTGTAAACAAAAGAAGTGCTACACTGTGCAATGTAAATGTAAAACATGGGCCTATTTATGGAATTATATATAATATTTATTATATTTTGCCATTTTCCCTCAATTTAAAACAATTTAGGTGTCTTATTTGAATGTCTGACATGCTTAAGTCAAAATAGTCAAAAGATCAAAAATTATGTAACATGTGTCCTCTCTAAGCAGCCGAATGAAATCAGGTGGTTTTGTCCTCGCTCACCCTCAACTGTGGGTTGTGCCAATATGATTATGACTTTATGTAAGTATGACGTCGACTGAGAGTGAATCCTGGGAGACGAGTGCAAGTACAACGGCGCAGCCATCAATCTTGAGTCCAACTCAGACCAAGTTGGAGAGTCACGTCTACAACAGGACATTCATGAATGGTTATCTCTGAACTTTATGTTACGTAGTTTGTGCTTCAAATAAACGCTGAAGCTTGGTTTGCTTTTGACTTTGACAGAGTGGAGGCAAAAAAAAAAGATTTGAAGGGGTTTGTTAGTTTTGATTTTTGTTTTTGAAAATGCTTTGAGTTTACTTTTTAAAATTAGTTTGAGTATTAGATTTAGATTTTTTAATCTGTAGCTTCAGTTAGGTATCGTTTTTCTAAAAGTACTTTCAATTTTGTTTTATTTCGTTAACGAAGATGTTTTTTCAATTTTAGTTTTAGTTACTTCGATTTATTAACTATCATAACCTTACTGCAGATGTAAACTTTTTTTTTTATTTACAAGCCATTAAAATTCCACTCTAATGTAGTTTGTTCCCTTTAAACATCAAGTCAAGCACCAAAAGTGACAGACGTGGTCCATCTTTTAAAACTGAGATCACTTGTTGATGGTCATTAGTCTACCACAAATGTTCAGATGTGTCAATTTTAAAGAAGAATCATGGGAATGTCAAGTGCTATTACCAACTAATTTCCTTCCAACATACAGTCGAGGGCTTCATGTGCTGAAGCAATTACAATGTCCAAGGGAGGTCAGGAATATCAGGCGCTAACACATTGTCACAACACAACATTGCACAAATGAGACAACCTGCATGATTATTCATAGCCAAGTTCACACGTGGGCCACAACCAAGCAAGGACGCAGCACCTCAGTGGGACATTCATGGTCACGGCCCATTTCTCTGCAACCTGTTTGCCTCGCATGTCCTGTTTCTGACACTTTTACACACTGGAAGGAAACCAAAGTCTTTGCAGCTGTTCATAAAAATCGCACATCTTAACCGGCGCAGGCTAAAACGGTTTCATCTGGAGCTGCATGTCATCATTTTCTGATAGAAGGCATACTTGCACAATCTAAAAGAATATGCTTGAAAATTCTGACTTCATACAAAAATACCTACAATTTTCATTGATATTGTTAGAGTTTTTTGATTGTATTATTTATTATTGCAGTGGTTTTTTATCATACCAGGAAGTGAGTTGGTTAGTTCCATAACGACAAATGTCAACCCAATACATTTAGGTACTGATTAAGATTGAACGATTAATTTTTATTTTTTACCTTTGCAGTCCAAAGCACATTACTGCCACCTACAGGACTGGAGTGGGTCTGTACTGCCCTTGGAGTCAAACCGTCATGGTCTGTTAATACGTTTGTGCCGTGTCTCCCTGTGCTTTGTCTCGTATGTGCTATATATCGGTGAAGGCCTCACTCACAACTTGAAAAAGAAACAGCATGATATTTTTCCATCAAAAGAGTCGGACGGGCAAAATGTTTGTTACAGAAGGATATCTACGCCATTCAAGTTTAAACTGGAATTTATGACAGTGACTCTTTTTAAAGAGTATCCTTCAAGTATCAACTTGATAGGCTGGGTGTTGGGTGAGCTAACAAAGACTCGATTGCTTCTCTCTGGCTTCTCCTTTGTTACTCGTATTTTGAACTCTTATGGCATTCTTGTGCCATCTCAGTTTGAATTTGGTCTGGCACACATACATTTCCATAGTTTGGCCTCGGCGGAGGCCTCTATTGAGAGGAAGGTTTGTAAATGTGAGAACTGGAGTCTGAGACCACGGAACCAAGCTGGGGATCACCTGGCGACCTAACAGTCTGCAGACAACCCGCTGATCACCAACACTTTGCCCGGCAACGACAGATGAAACCCGTCGTCTGTTCATACGTGTGAACCAGCTGGATGGACTGTTTATTATTACGGCGCAGTCAGGGAGTGACAGGCGGAGAAAGCAACAGAGGAGAGGACGTCGACAGAGAGGAATTAAGACTGGCAGGAGAGAAGGAACAAGGGAAGGGGGGTCTAAGGGCTTCTTGGGTTTTGATTGTGCGTGTACTGACATTAACACGGAACAAGAGAAGAGGGATAACTAACAGTAGCTAATGAAGAGGCAAAATTGGAAGAGTATTGCGAGTTATTGGTTTGGGTGGGAGCCACCGCCTGCCCCAAGTGGGCTCCCTCCACCTCACCAGCCCCCCCCCAACCGACCTCCTTCCCCTTACGCTCTGCTCGTTGATTAATGTGGAATGAGGACGGCCCCTGGAAACAGAAGCTCTTTTCACTGCTGTCACACAGTGGGGACGGAGAGGAAAACTGTAGCCAAGGTGGCGCATACGCACACACACACACACACTCGTTCACACGCAAAAAAAAAACCCCAGAAAAAACCACACACACACACACACACACACACACCAAAGTGGAATTGAAGACCTTGACATGCCTTCAGAGAACCGACAGCCTGTCAGCATTCCTTTTGGCATCAGGTTATTTTAGTGGGGGGTGATTGATAGAGAGATGGTGGGATTAACTGATTGATGGATCGATTGATTGATGGCTTGATAGACAAATAGATTGCTTAAGTGCATACTTTCCTCGCAATCATTGCAACACCCAGCATAGTTCAACGGTGTGTTTTTCTTGGAAAATTGCAAGCACATACTCTTACAATTTAATCATTTATTAGTCTCACAGTGGGGAGACTGACTTACTAATCAAGGAATTTGCACTAGCAAATTTTAAACATGGAAAAGTAGTTATTTCACCCTCACATCAATCACATTTTATAGTGTTTCCTCTGCCGAAGAAATCTCCTTCCAACTCATACCTAGTGTTTAATGTATATGTGTATATATATGCAGTGCTCAATTTAGACATTGGCAATGGCAAGCCAAGCGTCCTTGTATGTGCACAGAGCGACCTCTCCCTCTGAACTTTACCAGGCTCGCAGCAATGCCGGTGCAGTAATAGCTAAACCTTGAAACCATAACCGTGGGGCCTATAAAAGCTAACCACGCCAGATAAATGCAGAGACATAAATTCCACATGCCTGCAGCGGGACTCCCAATATTGCTGCATCCATTCTGTGTACTTAACATGCTGTGCCATGAAGCCAATGGAGCAGGGAAATCTTGTTTTTCTGGTGAACACATCGAGTGAAGCAAAGCAGCTGCGTCTATGTGTGTGCGTGGGTTTGTTCTTTCACCAAAGCCCAGTAAGACAGCATCAGTGTGTGCTGCGTCCATTTTATCATAACAAAGAAAAGCCAACAAGACGTCAGGAGTAATCGGCTACGTTTAATCACTAAAACCTACTTCAGTAACTTTTTGGATTAAAAAAAACTTGTAATGCAACATATCCTCCTCCCCAATCCAATCCAACTACTAGTGATGTTTGACTCCATTTGATCAATCAAACAAAGCTAGGCAGTCACATGACCTCACACTCTCCGTGGCCACATACAAAAGTTGTATTGTGATTCATTTATATGAAACACGGCAGAAAATTGTATTTACCCTACGAAAGGCTCCAGATCATCCGTTGCCTCGGGGAGGAAAAACGCTCTATAAAACGGATGGCTAGACTACAAAAATTTGTGTCTGCCTAAAAATGTTGACATTTCAGCCTGCAAGAACTCTACTTGGATCTTGAGAAACACACGAGAGGCTGTTTCAGTCTGCAATTGCAAAAAAAAATTAATAATAATAATAATTAAAATCTGGAACAAAAGCACCCACAGTGTATGAATGCAATTTGGGAGAGAAAAATATTCATTGTTTTGCACAGCACTGACGATAAAGATGTAAGTTGGTCAAAGTCAACTTTTACTGGAGAAGATTTTTTTCTACTGTATTTCTGCAACTGACAAACAAACAAATATGCTCCCGGACAGACGTCTCCTGGCTGCCGATGCTCTTGTTACTTCATTCCATTATTCTTTTCTTACTTCCAACTAACGTGACTCCCAGTCACAATATTATTATTATTACTAATGTGCCTCCCAGTCACAATCCAATGGCACTCACCATATTTCTTTCATTACACACAACGATGGGGAAACAAAGTGAGCTGGATTTCACTCCAAGTTTAATATTGTTCACTGTCGGGATTTGGTTTGAAAAAAATGTAATTAGATACAGTCAAAGTGATGTTTGATTTCTGGTGTTGGATTTTGCTTCGCCTCCTCTCACTTATGCAACTTCAACTTTAATTTGGTTCACTGTGGAAATTTGAAAATGTTGCATGCATCTTGAGCTTTTAATTGTTTTATCGTTTTAGTTTTGCAATTTGAAACTCAGGACAAAGGGCCGTCTGATTATCACGCCGTCGGACTGTGATGACAAAAAATAAATAAAGCGGAGCAATAAAAACAAAGATTTAAAATGATAATTAATCATATTAGTGATGTCTGGGTAAGTAATTTCCTTCTCTTTGAGTGTGTCCGCGGACTTCGGTTCTTGTTGTTTCTTTTCATCCTGCCGATGTGTGACCAGGAATGTTTTCGGGGCAGCAAGGTGAACTTGTGGTTTATCCTTCTGCCCCACATTTCTGAGGTGTAGCATCGAAACTCCCACCTTTCCTGCGTGGAGTTTGCATGCTTGTCAAAAATGTGCCTGTTTGGGTTTTCTTTTGTCACTCCAGCCTCCATGAATTGAAAACTAAATTGTCCATAGGTGTGATTGTGAGTGTGAAGTGCTGTTTGTCCATATGTGCTGGCACACTTAGAGAAACATTGTAATTTTATAAGAGCAACGTGGGCCTCCATTGTTGTGTGTTTGTGACTTGCTGTCCACTGAAAATGACATCAGAGTGCCCAAGGGCTCCGATAATGAAGTAACGACTCACCTGCTTTCTGGATTTGGTCATGTGACTTTTGCAAGCTGAGCCCTTTGGCACTGTGATGTCATTTCTAGTGATAAAATGGCCGTGTAGGGTGAAAACCGACGAATTTTGCTGCTTAATTCAAATTTCATAGGCATAATATTAATCAGAATACAGTGTTTAGACTAGTGGGGGTGCATAGAACATACTATTGTAAAAAAAAAAAAAAAAGAATAATAAATAACAAAAATAATAATTTGGATTTGTCTTCCCCTTTAAGGCTCCATCAAGTAATAATGATAATAAACACTCGCAATAAAAATATATATTTTATTTCATGGACTTGTGGGCTTGTCCCTGAGCAAATCTGTTGCTCCGCATTGCTGCGCTTGCTTAATTAAAAGCATCATGTTTAATCTTGCTAACATGATCAAAAAGAAAAAACATTTGCAAACACAAGCTCGACGTGAGTAACTTGTTAATTTTTACATCATTGAAGAAGAAAAGGATGACTTTTGGGAGAAATGCTTATTCATCAGAATAGAACACAACGCCTTTTATTGTTACTATGCAAATATAAAATGAGATTGAGCATTTACTCTCATTCGGGTCGCGGGTGTGCTGGAGCCTCTCCCAGCTGACTTTGGGCCAGAGGCGCAGTACATCTTGGATTGGTTGCCAGCCAATCACATTTATTTGAACATTAAATGGTTGGAAATTCCTAACGTGGAGAATGTTTTGTGTCTGTGTGTTTTTTAGTGCTATACAGCCTGCTTGATGATCGACAAAGTCATACCAAACAACGCTGACATCGAGGCCTGCTGAAAGTCTAAATCCAGTTTTTTTTTACCCAGAGGTCATTAATGGATTTTTTTTTTCATACAACCATGCTTCACTTCAAAGGGAAAAAATGGTCTTATTTCAGGCCTTGTTCATGTGCCTGCGAGAAGGTGGGCCGGTTTGTCCGCCTCTAAATCGAGCGTGTCAAAGTCCACCTGCAGATAAGGGAGTTGCGCAATTCATCCATCTACGTCCGCCCCTCCGCTCCCATGTAGCTTTTGTTGGCGTGTGCAAAACAACCTCATGCCGGGACTGATTGGCAGGCGAAGAAAGGGAGAGACGTTTTAAGAACAGGCGTCCTCACCTTGTACGTTCGACACGATGGGTTGAACGCGTTTGTCCCGCAAACAAACAGGGCGTCGTCGTTTTGCTGCAGGAGGACTTTGATGAAATTGTGACACTCGTCCTGCAGCACAAAAGAGAGAAAGAGAGGAAAAGAAGACATTTGCCATTTTTATAATTGACACCATTAGAATGAAAGACACGTGTAAGAATCTAATGAAAAAAAAAAATGAAAGGCTGCACCATTTACATGCGTGTCAAACTGCGGGCGTGTAATCATGACACGCGGCATTTCCTCTCGCTACGTCAATGTCATGTTTACGGATGATTTTTAATGGCATCACCAGGTTTACCTCAACAATAATGAAAGCCAGCGGAGAAGATTGTAGAGTAAAACCAGGGAAAATACAATTAGGCTGTCATTTGATGGAAAGATTATCTCTAATGTGCCCTATAAATTGTGACAGATGACGGTTTTATGAAGTGCAGGGAGCATGCTATTGCAGTGCAAGGTCTGTATGTTTGCATGTCCTTGTATGTGTGTGTGTGTGTGTGTGTGCGTGTATATGTGTGTGCGTGCGAGCATCTACCTTGTGCTTCCCTTTCATTCGGCACGTGTCCACGTCAGCCTGTCTGGACTTCCATGTCATTTTCTGCAGAGAAAGATCCAATCAAGTTAAGGTCAGGACCATTAGGAGCAATCAAGCAAGTACATCAAGTGAGATGAAATGACACAAAAGCACACTGGAGAGGTGACACTCACGGGACAACTCATTAGGTACACATGCGCAGTCTTATGAGATGCAATGCAAGCGAGTATTGATTGAGGCAGTTAATTATTTTTTTTTTTTTTAAGTAATGGTAGTAGAATTATACATAGTAGTTTGACATAGTGTGAATGTGACTGTCCATTAACTATTAACAACACCAGTAAGTATGATGCAGCTGTGTTCTTCAGCACTGCAGAGATCCAATTTAAAATCGAGTGGAAGGTTATAAACAAAAACCCATCCGTCGAATGTGCAGGTGTAACAAATCTAATGTCCATTGAGCATGTACTGTGGTCAATAATGTGAGACTATGGCTCAGTCACTGTCCTGCTGAGGCTGCTGCTTCAAACCTAAACTTTCCCAATTAACACCGCTTAGGGGCCAGGACATAAATTCAACTTGTAATTGTCAGGCATTAGAGGAGGGCGAACCATACTGACTCCGGATCAGTTTGAGATCTACAGAGCCCCACAATGTGGCGATTAGCGCTCAGGGAATGATTGGTTAGTTATTGCAGAATGCACGCACACACAATGGCCTGCTTGTGGATCCGTGGTAGCCAACGCAACATGTCAATCAGCTATAAACACACGGCTGCATACATCCGCTTTCATTGTGGCACACACATCAATCAATGCGGAGCCTTGCAACACTGCCACACACACTGCCACACACACACACACACTCAGTGGCCCCTGAGTGCCGTCCATGATCACTTGCTGCCGGCCGCCATTGTGGAGCATGTTTGGAGCTGATTAAAGAGTCTCGGTCATCAATCAACAAGAGCCTTTCATGTGCTCGCTGCTCTCATTAGGGCCCATTTTCTGAGCATAGACATGGGGGAGAAACACACCCTTATATGCTTATTTGAATTGGAGTCTTCCTATTTGTGGGATTTCTATGTATGTGTAATCACTGCCAGAAAAAAAAAAAAGAAATATATATATATATATATATATAAAACATTGTGTTTTTGTGTTCAAATACATTTACATTAAGTAAAAATAGTGTGTTTTTATACTAATTGTAATTCTAGGTAAAGTGTAAATATTTTATATATTTGACACAGCACAGAGAAAAGTGTTATTTACGCTGCCAAATTTGAATAATTAAAAAAGAAAAAAAATCACAAAGTATATAAAATGACATTTCATGCCATGCCGTGAAAATCCATATTTCTCACTTGCTCCCATCATTTTTTTTTGCCCGTCCTCCCTTTTCTGTCATTGTCTCTGTGATGTGCACACACTCACAGTTGACCACGAGGCTCTCAAAAGCAACCACGCAGACCCAAAAGCCCCAGTCAGGTCCACACGTTAGCTGTCAAGAAGGACTTCTTATTTTTCCCCTTGCTCTTCCACCTTCTCTTCACTTTACGTGTGCTCACTCAAGGCCAACAACGTAACGCTCTAAAGCGACCATGCCCGCCCGATGCCCCAGTCCACACACTGGCTATTAAATGGGACTTTTTTCACCCCTCTCCTCACCCTGCGCAATGTATGTGCGCTTATGGCCGACAACGAGACACTCTCAAGTGGCTACGCCAAAAGACTATCCAAAAGGAAGGTACATTTTTGGGGTGCAGGTACAGCTAGCTAGCTAACTGCACATTACATTTGCGCCGGATAACCATGCACATCAATTCATTTTGTAGTGGGGAGCCCAAAAGTGTAGCCGAAAAGGTCAGGAGAAGTGAAATGGTGAAACGCTAGATCAATAAATCAGTACTTTTCTTTTCTTTTGTCTTTTGTGAAACGTTTTCACAGTTTATATGCCTTCTTGTTGCATCTGAGGATGCGAATGAAGGATCTTATTTTATCTGCGCCTTCACTTCCGACATTGTCTCTCTGTGCGTGAGATGACGCAGGCGCTCACACGCTGATTGATTGGATAATCTACTTAACTGGGTCATCGTGATGCACGCGGCGAGTAAGACGCCCACGTAACCCCCACACACATGCGCGACAGGTGATTAGGGTTACGTAGTGTAGTCTTCAGCGCAGAACAAGGCGTCCTCCAAACCTGATGCACGTATCTATTACTCACCTTACTGAAAAAGATCTCGTCATTCGTGGCGGTGTCCGTCTCCACTGTGTATATGTGATCCCTGGAAGTGAAAAGACAAAAAGAGATAGGAGGTCAGACAGTCGAAAATTTCAACAAACAATAAATCCATTTGCTCGCTGCCCCCTCTCCCCCTGCAGGCAGAAAACGACCTGGAAAGATGGAGCTTTGTGTAAACTTTGTTCAAACTTAAAAAAGAACTATGACAATAGACAAAAGGAGGCCAGGGCGAATTTGCTCTGTCAGACAGAAACAGTCAACAAAGCTTTGGAGTGCCGTGGCGCAGGGCCGTGGGACAAAAGCCTCTTTGTCCGAGAGGAAGAGCTCCAGTGGGGGTGAGGCATGCGGGTTGAGGGGAGTGAGGTGGCGAGACGAGAGGTGCCAAGTCACTCAGAGCTGTTCAGGTCAATTAAGCTCACGGTTTGAGCTACAGGAAATCTATACCGATGCTCATTACAGCTCAGAGTGTGCGGGGGTGTGTCAAGCCTGGAAATTAACGAGCATCTGCTGCCTTGTTCCTATACGTACATGGACAAAAGTGTTGGGACACCTGGCTCAAGGAAGTGAAAATGGATGAAGAAAATAATCAGCTGTTCACTCTTCTGGGAAGGCCTTCATCAAGGTTTTCAAGTGTTTCTGTGGGATTTTTTTTTTTTAAACATTTCAGATTACACTTCGAAGGTGTTTGCGGGGGTGGAGGTCAAGTTGTTCTGCATCAAACTCATCCAAGCACGCCTCGAAGGACCATACAATGTGCACTTGGACACAGTCAGGCTGCAACAGGCATGGGTCGTCCTAAATGTTCTGACTAAGAACAGAATTCATACCATCATTGATTGTGGTCATCAGAATCATATTTTTTTTTTTTATTATGTTTTACTTTATTTGTGTAATTACTTACAAGGTCACCATGCTTCTGTAAGGACACTATCGACATCATCGATTTGTGTATTGATTTACTGTATGCTGGTTAGCTCTTACTTTAAAACCTCACTAAAAGGTAACCTCACACATTGTGATTCTTATGTTATGAAGAGCACTCAGAAAATGTCATTTTATCACGGTTATACTCAAGGATGGCTTGGAAAAGGGAGGCTTGATCGATAAATATGGGGGGGATAAGAAAATTATACCCAAATATATCCTAAAACATCAAATAAAATGTCGGGTGTGCTTAACTCTCTGATGGTGGCTGGTTGTCATTTTTCCAATTAAATCACGTCTTTGTAATAAAAAGCGCAGTGTAACACAAACATCACCATCACATTGTCGGAGCAATCAGACAAGGCATATTTCCATATGCCTTGTCTGATTGAATACCTACAGACATCATAGACAGACAGCTACACCTACTTAGCATGAAGAATTAGGGTACAGAGCAAAGGGGGAGGGGTCATACCGATGGGGGCGGGGGGACATTCGGTGTCAAAGTGGTGAGGATGTAAAACGGATTTACCTCATTTATGCACAGAGGTGGCCTTGCCCAAGCACTCTAACTGCTTTTATTGGTTGGAGGTTGTGTATTTTTTTTTTTTTAATCAAAGTGCGTAAAGAGCGCCGTCGTGGAAGCCGCATCTTAACTACGCTCCAGCTCCCAAACCTGTGCTCAGCCTGCCTGTCCTACCTTGCTGTCTCATTAACTAAATCGAATAAAGTCTTGGGAGCGACGTGCATTTTGAAATGAATCCACTTATATCGCTTTCTTGGGAGGGGAGTAGGGCCCTCTCCTCACGGATGAAACCCAGTCTACTGTACAGTACATGATCTGCCTTGACGCTTAAATTGAATAATTAATCTTGGAGAGCAGTTGAAATTAGCAAAGCATGACTGCTGCACGGAGAGGACATATTCCCAGTGAGATAAAAATCTCTGTCGGTGGTTTTCATTTCGTCACAGCGGGAGTTAAAATTACACTTCTGACTAAAGAGGGGCCCACACGTATCAGTTAATGGATTTTTAAAATGTAAACAACGCCGCGCAGTGAGGAATAGGTTGGTGCGTGTCTTATTGTGTGTGGTGTGCTCGAGATGACCGACACGGCGCAACCCAATCACTCCGGTGATAATTGCAAATCTCCTTCCATAAATCAGATGTTTCATGTAGTATTAAGACTGACCTCTGAGAGGCAGCATGGTGCCGAAAGGACAAAGTACATTGATTTGTAATTGTAAAATGGAGCTTTGTGTGCTATCATGCAATTTACGATGTGCATCATATAATATAAACGTGCCGTTTTTATATTATTATTTTGATATGCGGGTATTGTGTTAGCTCTGTTGCTACACCAATGTAGCATCCACCATAGCAACTCATCAAGAATTGCCTTTCTATTACATTTCTTGAAAACTAAGTTTACTACCAGATAGTTTGAATGGTATTTTTCCACTGGCTATTTGTTCTTTATTGTATTTTTATTCATCTTTCATTCACCATATCGTATTTTCTCATATTTTATAAATAAATAAAATGCCCTTGATTTCCTGCAATTTTTTACGTTGTCATCAGGTTATAAACTTTTGTCCATATCACACACTATTATTCGTAATTGTTTAACTGCTTTAACATTTAAGATGGTCAGCCTTTCCGTCATTTTCCGACTTCATTTTTTTATGCAAGTAAAGTTTGCTAGATTTTTTGTGCTGATTCCGAAGCAGCTCTTGATTTTTTCAAGCACATCAGGTTTTCACCATCATCATAATAATTTGTAATATAGCATTATATTTTGTGCTATTTATTAATTATGGGTTTGGTTCAGCAACAGATGAGATTTTTTTCTGAGCTATAAATTACAATACATGGTGAAATTGATATTGCGCGAGTTGTGAGTTTTTAAGGTCTCTACACAACAATCCAATGACGGCCATCAGAAAGTCGGTACACACCGCCTGTTTGGTGTAGCGCACAGCGTTCTAAAGTCGGAGCTGTTGTTTGTGTGTCCAGGGGGGGGGGGGCAAGCTTGGTCGATTCGGATTGTTGGGACAAACGATCACTGCGATTGTCTGTTTGCGAATGAGGGCACTGGACAAATACGGGAAGTGACGAAAGCGGACAAACTGTGAAAATTGAAGCTATTCCTCTAAGAAGAACAAAATCAACTTCACTCATTTTTTACATCTGCTCTGGAAACATAATGGCTGAATGGGCATAAAAGCGCAAAGACGAATTCATCACTCTCATTCAAAAAAGATCACCGTTATTGGACGTTGCTGTCAAAGGCTGCGCAGTGACTATCGCCGCCAATGGCATGGAGGTGTTCTACTTTTCCTGCAAAAGGTCCGGAGTAGTTGGCATCTCCGTCAAATTTTGCAGTGTGGGCTTCCGTCATTTTCCGACCCGACCGTTGGCCACAATGTCCGACATTGGATTGGTGTATAGAGGACTTTATAAGTCAAACTTAAAAACAAAAAACGAAAATATCTAATAAATAAATAAATAAACGGATAAAGTACATTTAATTAAACTACTGTAAGATTTTTTTTAAAACACATTAATCCATCTCCGGTGAAAACTTGCTGTTGACCAGTGTCTTCGGTTCGGCTAAAACGCAACAAATCCGTTTTATGTTATAATGCCAGATGTTGATCTTGACAATCCAAAACGACAAAACAGTATATAAATAACACATCATTAGTGGATCAAAACCACGAGGTCTGCCTACAATTACTTTTTAGTAGCACACCCATTGCTTTGCATCAGCGTGGCTAATTTATGACTTTAATGTCCAGGCTTCCTGTGCAGTGTTTTTCCTGGGTTTTCAATGCCTGTGTCACCTCACTAGCCATAAATGTCATCATTAGAAATGGCAACAATAAAGGGAAACACGGAGACACAATCAAAGTCAGCCTGAAATTAAGAAGACGAAAATGGGGATGTAAAAGGACGATGACGAATGGCATCAATATCATCTTCGGTTCTCTTTCTTGTATCCTTCAGCGAATTGCTCCTTTAACTTACTTTGAAATATGCCCACTTTGGATCAAAAAGACAAAACAAAATCAAAAGTGATTAAATCAGAGAATCGCTTGGCAGATTTAGTTCGCTCTCATAGATGTTTTGTGTTTTTCTTTGTTGTTGTTTTTTTTACTGAATGCATTTTTAAAAAAGCTCGTGGGCAATATGTAATTGACTCCGCCATAAATCTGCAGAGTGGCTCCCCACGCGAGGCCTCGACTGTCCCCTCTTGCAGGGCCAAGGCCTTCCAGCAACATGGGTTTTCTCTCCAGTGGAGATTAGCGGGAGCCAAGAACATGAGGCATCTCTTAAACATCCTGACTGGGGATGGAGGAGGACAATGGAGCGGCTGTGTCAACACAAACTCGCACAAACATACACACACATGCCCCCATTTCCCTTTTCCCATCCGCACCTGAACACATAACTCAGAGGTTGAACACCATTCGGTCAGCCCGAAAGTGTCGCAACCCATCAAGTTTTTAATAAAACATTTAAAACTTGTGACAAAGTCATTTACGCCTTTTTACCCTTTTAAATACACAGTGTGTCCATTGTGGATTTTGCAAGATTGCTTCCAGGCTTTGGTGAACCACAAAAAATGACAGGGCTTTGAGTTAGGCGTGTTGTTTTACAGTGGCAACTAACTTCATCCATCCATTCACTCATTTTCTACAGCACTTATCATCATCAGGGTCACAAGTGAGCTGGAGTCTATCTCAGATGACATTGAGGAAGAGGCGAGCGGGGTAAATCATGAACTGGTAGCCTTCAGCTAAAAAACCCAACTTGTATTTTATGAGACAAAAACAGTCATTTAAGATGGAAAAACTTGAAAATAGAAATTATTGACATTTATGGCAACAATGCTATTTGCCACAACAAAAGAAGCAAGTTGCTTGCTCCAAAACAATTTGGTGAGTCGTTGCGGGGAAAAAAGTTCTGCGGGGAAAAAACTCTTTTCTTTGTTGTGAAATTTTGGGGGAAAAAATGCAGGAAAACTTAAAACATTGAGTTGAGTTGCCCAACTTGAATTTATTATGCATTTATTTATTTTAGGTTTATTACCTTCAAATTTTAAGTTCATCCAAGAAAAAAAATCTTACAGTGAGCCAATTAGAGTGCACATATCCAATAGCACTTAAGGATAATTTAGAGCAGGGTTCACCAAAGTTGTTTAAACTGAGAATGTCTTGTTTAGTACTGACTCATGTGAAGGACTACCAGTTTGCTACGTCCCATCCATCCATAGTTTAGAATGCTTATCCTATTCAAGGTCACAGGGAGTTCAGCTTATCCAAACTGACTTCAAATGAAAGGAAGGCTAGACCTTAGACAGGTTGCGAGTCAATCTCAGGACAAATATAGAAAGAGACGACTCACACTCACATTTACACTGTTTCTGTTTTTCAAGGCAACTCTTAAGAATAGGGATCACTATTTGAGGTAATTGGTTAGAATGGCACACTGAACCATGAAAAAATATTTTGGTGCAGCTTGAATGCAGTGATTTCCAACCACTGCGCAGCCAGAGAACATCAGGTGGAACGTACGAAATTACACAACAACTATTATTTGCTCACTAGAATGAATGTATCCTCGTTCATTTAGCTATGCCAGTGATATATTGTGACAGGCAGAACAATTAGTAATTGCTTTCCAACGAGATGGCCGAATTTTTCAACCTTAACCTTTGCATTCACTGGTTGCCATTCAAACAAAAAAAGACAAGAATGACATTTAATGATTAAATTGAGAAACAAATCAAAATTATTACGGTGTATGTGAACAAATGGTTAGTTGCGCATGCATCTCTGACAGCTATATCATTCCTCAAGTGTAGTGCACGGTATATTTTTGTGACATGAAATATGTGCCTGCGCTCAGTGAAGGTTGGGGAACGCTGGATTTAGGGGCATAGGACTACGTCATTTTAAAATCTCGGTGTGACATATAAGCCATCCCAAAATCCACAGCCAGACTTGAGGAGCGCCGTTGTATGGTTGAATACAGTCAGAGAAAATTAAATAATGGCTGTGTTTGACATCGAGTAGTGAGCATCATCGGCGGCCAGTTTGACTCACTCACTGTGGGCATCCCATTTCCCGAAATTCGGCAAACAGAAATGTGCGAGTAGGACGGGAAGGCATGCGGATCTCCTTTCAGACACAAATCAGAGACTATTGTGAACGAGACAGTGCGGACGAGCTGAGTGATGGCAGCGAGACGACGGGCAAGTGGGCGGGGAGTGTGCAATGGATGGACGTGGACATGAAGCCATGAGAACACAGGGGGTTTGTGCGTTGGAATGTTGTTCAGAGAATTCCGTCTGAGGTCTGTCTACTGGGGCTTTGTCAAAGTATCCTGCTTCGGATCTTGCTGGGATTAGTGTAGCACAATTAGCATGCCTTCTGCACTTTTTGACAATATAGTTTTACTCCCAGCAATCGCAAACAGATATGGGTGGTGTCCAGAAATTACGGTCCAAGAGTGTAACGTGAGAGCTCAAAAATGTATTTGCAAAGAAACAGGTGAAAATTCTGGACTTTTTAAATCAAAACTTCCTGCAATGTGCGATGAATAAATGTTAAATGTCATAGCGCTCCATTGTTTCATATTGGAGCGCTTGGTACCTGAGCACCAAGCACTTAGCACTCAAGCAGAAACATTTTTAACTAATTAGTTTTACACTTGAACAGCTTCACTATATTTTGTTGAAAAGCTGCTAGAACTAACCAATTCTAGGTAGAAAATGACCTCTGAATGGTGAACAAATGGTTGCTATGTTGCAAAGTGTTACATTTGAGATCACATGCATAGCACAAATTAGCTATTCGCCTCACAAAATACAAAATGCCGAAAGCTTGCTGATATTCATCATAACTGGATCATGGGGGGTGGATGGCGGACTATTGTGTTCTGTTTTGGCTTTCTCTGGATCAAATCCTCAGCACAAAGTGAACTGGAGAAGGGGACCGGGGGAGCCAGCAGGGCCCAGTGGGCTGTGTGAGGGGACATGTGGAGCTTGTGAATAGACCCAGGGCATGAGGGGCCCTTGGTGATGTGGTGCCATGAAATACAACAAGCCAGAGTTCACTCGACCCCCCTCAAGCTGGGGCAGGTTGGTCTTTTAGAATGTTCTCGGGTTGGAATGATGGTTGGATGCGGGTATGTGTGAGTGTGTCACAAGGTTAGTGGAGTAAGGGGTACGTTTGGGAGCATGAGGCCCACCCTTATTTATTTGTATCAAAGGTGCTTTATGCAAAGACACCGTTGGAATGCAGAACAGAGGAATGCAAAACATCAAACCCCAGTTGTATGACACATGGCCAATAGCTCCCCCCTTCCTAACTGGCAACACATCAAGCCAATTGTGTTGCTGCACAAGCGCGCATCCCATTGGAGCTTCACGTGTGTTGTGGCAGCTGGGGTGCGTAGGTGGAGACGGACTTTAGCATGAAGGGAACAAATGCTGGATTAAAAAAAAAAAAACTGTTGGTGAGCTGAGCAGGCGGCTTCTTATTGTTGGGGTGGATCACGCGTATGGTAGAAGTGACATGGTTGGTCGGAAAAAAGTGGTGCAAAGTCAGCAACGGCTTAAGCATTTTAAATTCCTGCATAGCAGTCCGAAATAAAGCACTTTCTCTGATAAACACCCAAGCAGGCCGTTCTATAGAATGTCTCAGGCAGTCCAGAATACCCCCAGAGTGGATTAATTTAGAATATATACATTAAGAGGGCAATTAAGAGGTAAAGTAGAAATATAAATAAAATTGGGTTCCTACAGATTAAGCAAATTCAAGATTCCACTTGAAATCAAATTTAAGGAAAACTTCCCAATGCTCCCAACAATTCATGCTGTGCAAAGTCCAAAAATAACATGCATCTGCTCTCAAGAGTCCTGACTAAAAACGTATCACTGTTTTGTTGGTTTTGCTACCGTGATTGTGTGGTTACCACGTAATTTTATTTAAGAATGGTAATTCATTTTGAGGCGGCAAGGTGGGTGACAGGTTAGCACGATGGCCTCACAGTGCAGAGGTTGTGGGATCGATTCCGGCTCCAGCCTTCCCGTGTGGAGTTGACATGTTCTCCCCGTGCATGTGTGGGTTTCCTCCGGGTACTCTGGTTTCCTCCCACATTCCAAAAACATGCATGGTAGGTTGATTGGACACTCTAAATTGCCCCTAGGTATGAGAGTTAGCGAGGATGGTTGTTCGTCTATGTGTGCCCTGTGAAATACAGAATGAACCAAACGGTAGGAATGACCCAGAGTTCAAGAGGGCTCGCCAGGTCACAATGAGATTGGCCAGGATTGCTGGCAAGTCAAGTATTTTCGACATACTACACGTCGCGTTACAAGCCAAACCTTTAATCCAGGTGACGATTGTAACAGTAAGCTTTGTTGTCCCAAATGCGTACGTGGCCGCATGTGGAGTCGAGAGGAGGAGGTCGGTGTGTAATCCCAGTCATTAGTGGGTTTTAACAGGATTTGGTACAGCTACAATAATGGACACTCGAGCTGCCTCCACCATTGGAGAACGCGCCAACGGCAACCATACACGATCCCTCGCCTCAGATTGTTGCCGTTGCCATAGCGAGAGGCCAACAGAGCGCCGGGAATGGCGACTATGCCCCGCGTGTGTACAGAGCCGAGGTATGCAGGCCCGGCTGTGCTATACAGTAACGCATTCACACATGTCATGCCTCGTTCTGTAAAGACGGCCTTCATCCGCGTGCACGTCCTCTTACGTCCTCTAGCCATGCAACTAAAAAAAGAATGTTTATATTATGTTGCAAACGGTAACATGACCACTTCTAATTAAGACCAAGCTGTGCATTTTCATTATAAAGGTGAATATTTTCAACCTGCAAGTGATTATTCCATCAACCTCTCACTGAGTCTCATTTATTCAGGGACAAATGTGCCCTTCCAACCACTGCGAAGTTGATTCATAAGGAAAAGTTTATTCCACACAATCTATTAGACTGAGCAGTTACAGGTTTTTGATTTAGTCAAGTGAAGAAAAAAAAACAGCACATATAACTGACATAATAATTAAAGGTTATTGTTCCTCATAAAATGTCAAACTCAACCGCATCAATTTTTGGGCCAGTTTTATCAATATATTCAGTACAAAACTCAACACAACCAAATTAAACAGAGCAATAGGTTCATGAAAATCATGAAAAATGAAAACCTTTGTGCCATGTAATGTATACATTACATCAGATCAGTAATTATCTAACATCCAACAACAAGTATCACCAAGTCCATCATAATGATCAATATTAAAATAGAATAGCGTTAAAGTATGCTGTATTTAATAGAAGTGTGAACCACTGTACCACGATGCACAATGTACATTAGCACTGCATTTAAATACAGCATAGATAAATAAAACACGTCATTTAAATAATTATTAACTTAAAATGAAGTCCATATAACACTTAAATAAAAACTCCACCTCAATAAATGTTTGAAAAAAAAAGAGTTTTAAAAGCTTGAATGCCAATGTGGTGTACTTAAAAGTTAAATACAGCAGAAGTGTATGGAGTAAATGTACAGTAGTGGATTGGAAACGGAGCGTTCTGCACAGTTTGAACATTTAATTTAGTGATTCTTTCACGCAGCACCAGAGGAAAGCCATGTAACACGAACAGTACTCATATCAACCACTGTATTTCTCTTTCATTTGTTTAAGTCAGAAATTGTTTACAAAAAAATCCTATATCTGCAACACGACATAGAAAGAACACAAAAAGAAACAAAAGTCTTCATTCAAACACAAAATGGTAGAGTTTGCCACAAATTTAACATTTTTATACATTTAATAATATTTTATTTTAACATGTTACAAAATAACTGTTTATTTTTCTACTTTTTGATTTGGTTTGATTTTTATTATGATCAATAGAATTTTTAAGACTCAGATATCATCCCCATTCTCCATTTATTCCAGAAAAGCATCATTTGTCAAAATGACACTGAGAAGGTTCGTATATTCCCTTTGAGCAAACAGACGCCGCTCCTGGTTCAACTTTGACCTTTGTGCATGCTGTTATTGTGCATGAAGGATTCAAAATATCACAAGGGGTCAAATAGAAATCCAAGAGCACATACCATCATGAGCATCTGGACATACTCTGATCTGATTAAAAAAAAAAACACAAAAATGGATGAGTGCAACATGATATATGGGTTACAATCAGAGTGGTTGATTTAGAAGAAGGCCACAACTGCATGCACCCCGAAAGATACAAACACACACACATACGAGTGCGCATCCAGCAAAGTAAATGATAAATCTCCTTCAGCTCCGTGATGAATTGCCTCTGAATGTCATGCAGCGTGTACCTTGAACATGAAATATGGAGCCCCGGGGAGAGGAATCTTGCATCAAGAGCAGTTTACTGCTGAATTACGGCGCTCTGCTAAAGCACCTGTGACAGCGCGCATACACTCATCAGCCACAACATTAGGTACACTGGCACAGTCTCATCACATCCTCGCGCATCACCTTGAATGCAATCATGCCTCGTTTTAATTAATGCTCGGTAGATAGTGAAAGTTGTGTGTGTGTGTCAGCTAGTGAGCGTGTGAGTGTCTGGGAGTGGGCTGTAGTCGAAAGCAGCATAAGTAAATCCATCCATCCATGATCTGAGCCGCTTCACCTCACAAGGGTCGCGGGGGTGCTGGAGCCTATCCCAGCTGTCTTCAGGCAGTAGGCGGGGTACACCTGAACTGGTTACCAGCCAATCGCAGGGCACACAAAAACTAATAACTATTTGCGTTCACAAACGCACCTGGGGGGAATTCAGAGTGGCCAATCAACCTACCATGCATGTTTTTGGAATGTGGGAGAAAACCCACGTAGGCACGCGCAGAGGCATCTCCACAAAGGAAGGCCGGCGCCCAGGATCGAACCCCCCATATATCTTATATATCAGTACTTAAATCAGTAAAATTACAATTTTGTTTGCATAATATTCCGAATTTGTATTCAGCAGCCCTACCTTACAGGGATCATATACAGCAAATGTAATCCGTTTGGCTCTACAAACAAACATCTATTTTGTGAATTGCTTGGCTTTTAAAACAGTATCCATCCATTTTCTATACTGCTTATCCTCCCTAGGCTGAAGGCGAATTAAAGAGTGAAGGAAGAAGTCCAAATCCCATCAGGCTTCCTGGAAGATTGCGCCATGAACAACCTCAGCCTTTGCATCTCATCAGGCTCCACTTCTTCCTTTCTGCCACTGACTATGATTCAGAATATTAAGGCTATAAATGATTCCTGACCTGAATACGTAATTGTGATTTAAAAGCTGACGGGGCTAATGACATTTTCAACATTTTGGTGAAAATGATACGAGCGACTCAACGGGAGCTTAGTAATGTGCATGCATTCAAGCACACGTCAGGCAGGCCAAGTGAACGGCGTGTTCGTTCTCCTCAAATCAACACATTTCATTCAAACACACAAAACACGATTTATTAATATCAATCAGTTCATCTGTTGCTCAGTTTGGCAAAAGACTCTTTCCTTCCATGCATAAGCCACTTTGTCGATTTACAATTTCATCAGTAGCTACATTCGTATTAGGGATCTTGTTAATTCATTGCCAGCATCAAAACGAAAGCCAAAGGGACTCAATAGAATGTGGAGCCATTAAGGAAAAAAAAAAACAGCCTGGACTGAATGTGGGGCTTGGATGGCGTTCACAGAGGCCATCTGCAAGCTGCAGCACACCAACGACTGACTGGAGGCACGATGGCAAAGTTGGCTCCAGAATAAACAAGTCATCTGACTGCATAAAAGTGACTATTTAATACACTGCTTTGCTGGCGCAACACTTTCAAATTGATCCTCTCCCTTAAATCCTCATCACTCAACTTTTACTGATATCCTGTTGCAATTTAGTCCATTCGATTAGCAACACTTTAGTTTTCCGCCTAGGGAATCAATAGCAGGTCATTTGGCCCGCTCTATTCGCACAAAATGCATTCCGGTTAGCCTGGGGTCACATAGCCAATGTCTGCTTTGACTAAGTAGCCTCAGCGCATACACAAACACATTTTTAGCACCTACGGTCATACAATTAGTTAAGGCTTTTTCTCAAATTAGCCTTGGTTATCTTGATGTTCGCCGCAGGGCAGCGTGGCAGGATGATAATGGCCCGGTGCAAGCTTTGCTTTGCTCTCACAAATTAAACATTTTTTTTTTCATTTAAATGGTAACGTGACGGTGTCATACTACCATTGGATTGATCCATATTTATTTATGAAAAGTGTTTTTAATATAAATATTTACTGTAATCAAGATTTTGTATATATTTTACTCATTTTCATGATGGCCACAATATTATTTATTTATTATTTTAAATGTCTATATCAAACAAATCATTTCAACGGCTCTGGCTCTATTGTCTATTCATTAAGCACACAGAAGACAAACCAATTCTTGATCCGTTTGACAACTGGTCAGTGTAAGAAAGTGGGCAACACACACACGCAAACACACCCTCTAACATGCACACGCAGGCCAACAAACACACCCCTCAAATAAACCCTCTCTGTCCTAATTCCCCCCCCCCCCTTGTGCCCCTAAAATTGCTGGCTGCCACCCCATGTGGAGCAGGTGGGCGACAGTCGCACCAAAGTCTCTGGCGCCTTTCCCCACACACACACACACACACATGCACGCACGCGCACACGCCCACACACAGTTGCCCCGCACACACACAGTTGTCCCTAATGACCAGAAATATGTTCAAAAGCAACAGTCTCCTTCAGCCACTTAATTTGACATGCTTGGGAGCAAAACAAAGAACACCCCCTCCATTGTGTCTTTTCACCCAGTCAGGCCTGAACTCAATTACCCAAAGGGGGGCTCAGATCAAGCCGATAAGAATCGCGGAGACCTTTTTTATGTTCCGCCTTGATAGCAGCAAGCATATTCAAAATTGCATATGGTAATAATGGAACACTTTATGCTCCTCTAATTGTTCATTGTGTCACAAGGTGGAGCAAAATTTCATAAATGGTAACAAAAAAGAGCGAGGAGGAAAATCAATGAGAGCGTACACTATGCGGCTCGTGCAGTGTCACTGAGCTGTGTTTGTTTGGGAATAAAAGCCCTTTCGGTGAGGGTATTGATAGGCCGAGACACAAAAATCAATCTGCTATCTTTTTCATTGTATTTCTGTATGTTTTGGGGTGGGAGGTCAACCTAGCTCAAAATAGTGGTAGTCTTGATGGGCACCTAACCGTAACCCACAATAGGGTAAAGTGACCATCTGTGATAATATCCATGTTTTGTCATACACTAGTAATGTTCAAAAGTTTGGGGGCGAATAAGTTTCCACTTCAGTACTGCAGATGGCAGTAATTACAAAATGGTTGACACCTGGCAAGCAATTAAA
Source organism: Idiotropiscis lumnitzeri (assembly GCF_059441095.1). Taxonomy (NCBI): domain Eukaryota; kingdom Metazoa; phylum Chordata; class Actinopteri; order Syngnathiformes; family Syngnathidae; genus Idiotropiscis; species Idiotropiscis lumnitzeri. The sequence goes on along the minus strand of NC_142391.1, from coordinate 29,397,373 downwards.
GAAGGCAAATATTTGATTTCAAACCGCTATTGGCCTTTATTGCTTGTAAAACGATCAATTTAAAGGGGACGTAACGATCGCTTGTATTCAAATGCAGCGGTTCCTCAGGATACGAGCGTACTTCCTGAGTTCAAACTGAAATGAGCCGTCGCTTGAAAAGTTTTTTATTTGGACTTAGGATCAGAGCAAAATTCGAGACGTGAATGCACTTCAGATGACCACCGCGAGATTGCGAAAGCACACTGCACAACATCCAGCTGCCATCAAGTCACACTGGTTTCCTTGCGGTGGGAGGGCATGAACAGTTGGTGACAGTAATGTACCATTAAGATGGATTTATAACTTGTTATGAAAATTAATTTGAGGTGTTTTTCAGTGGACAAATTCATCAGAGGCGGAACCAAGGACTCCCTGTATTTTTCATTATGCCAGGGAAAAAAACATACCTCCTACCAGGCACAAAGACAGCAGGTAATAAAAAATGTCAAGTCAAAGCTCTTTGCTGCGATGGATCCCTTGCGATTCATAAAGCCATCGATATCTTCCACTTCTCGATAGATAAGCCACCTGCCCGGCCATCAGTGTCAAGTTCGCAACAATCACCGAGAGTCATTGTGGCTGTTACAACATTTGTTAGCTTACCTGGCAGCAATGAATAACGTCTTGTTCATGATCATGATGAGTTGGATGTCCAGTTTGTGCCGTTGCGTGTTGTTCCTGCCGGGCTTGTGGCCCACAAAGGCCGGGTACTGCTTTGTGTCTGCAAGGGGAAAAAAAAAAAAGTTAAAACACTTTGACGGCGTAATTGCTGAAGTTTCTGTTAGGCATACTGTCGGGATTTGGATCAAATGTCAACACATCTGCTGCAGGCCTTAAATTATACTGTAAAAAAAAAAAAGGCATGGCACTGTACCATGAAATTGTTCTGTTGTTAGTGGCTTGGGATGAAGCGCTTGTTTGGCTAAACAGAAGCAAGTCAATGTCAGGCTACTCTTAGTGGGAGAGACACTTTGAGCATTCTCGTTTCTGTTTATCAAATGATGAAAAAAAAGCGGATTGGGTTTTTTTTTTTAATATACGTTGGGCACACAAATGGCTTCAAATTATTCATTCAAAATGTTTTTATATATTTCTTTGTATGTCCTCCACATTGTATTTAAAAGACTGCAAGGGGGGATTCTCAGTGGAACTGTGGAAGATAACATTCAGGTATTACAGGCATTTGAGTCGGGCACCTCCCCTATGCACGACGCATGATGTGGTATGCCTTGGATCATTCTGCATTGGTTTTCCATTCCGGCATTCTCATTTCTGTCATTGCCCAAAAACACCTGGACTTACAGCAGCAGTACTCATCTTAGATAACAATAGATATTAACCACAAGAAAGTGCCTATTCATGTAGGTGACATGGACAAGCACGAAATAGAAAATACTATAAACTTTATAAAAGAGCGGTTCATCAACTTCTTAAAGTAATAAATGCAACGGATATAAAAAAAGATAAATAATTCAATTTCATTAATATGACCTATCACCTTTTCAACTTAATTGAATAAATATCTTTTTAAGAGAAGAAGAAAAATATACAATTGAAATAGCACAAGTGTTCACACGGTCGAAAATCTGCATTGTGTTTGTGTGCAAAATTAACCACGTTAAATGCATGTCAGCACACACCTACCATTCAAAGTGCCTCTGTATAACCTAAAATAAATTTCAGCTTTGGGAAGATTTGTTTATGACGCATTAACACCACTAAAATTCCAAAAGTTGTGTTTGGTTCAAACATAACCCAGCTCATCACCAAAACAAGAGCATTACTGGAGGGAAATGGACAAAACATTTGTGTAGAATAATCGAATATTGTTTATTAGCAAACAGATTTATGTACTGCTTGTGTTTCGTCCCAAAAAATAAATAAATAATTGCATATTGAGGGGAAAAATATAATTAGATTTTTTTTGCAAAATTATTTATCTCTTGTCTTTAGTGAACCCAACATGCACGTTGTGGGACTATGGGAGGAAGCTATCAGTACCAGGAAGAAAATCACACAATCACAAGGAGTACATGCAAACTCCACACAGGAACGCCTGAGTTGAGATTCGAAGCCAGAAGGTCGGCGTGCCAACCACTCAGATATGAATACACAGAAATGAATGTGTTGAGAAGTACTTGCAATGAAGTGACACGCGGCCGAATGAAGAAGAAAATGTGCAATATCCGACTCACAATTGCCGTGGGAGATGCTTATAGGCTCGCTGTCTTCGGGGAAGCCCGCTCCAGCTATGTGCAGTAGCGTGAAGTAGAGGAGGAAGGCCTCTGACCTCATGGTCGCACCACTCTGCTGCTGCCGCCGCTGCTGCTGGTCCTCTGGTGCAGATGTACCTCAGTCTGCAGGAGAAAAAGACAGATTCATCTGAGGAAATAGATGGAGGAGGCAGCATGGCGAAAAATAAGCCGTTCAGAATCGTAAAATTGCAAAGTAGCACCTTACACATCTGTGCATTACGTGAAGAGAACCGATACGTAGGAATTTTCGGTGAGTCGTGACGAGCCATATTGCAAATTAAAGAGCCGTACTATAAGTGGATTAGCAAGGTAGATTGGTGTCAGGCACAGAGGCTCCTTCTCGAAACACCATGGCAGATTAACCTGCCCTCGAGGAGGATCAAGACCTGAACATGCAAAACTGAATCCTCTCCTACTTATGAGTCATCCGACAAACATATTTCCCTCTTTCCTTCCCAACACGCTCATTACGGCTGCTCTAATTTGGCTTTCCCGCATTGTCCAGCCGCATCTGGGCTTCTGGACGTGCGTCTCCAATCTTGAGTCGAGCGCACTAGCCTCTAGGCTAAAAGCCCGGGTCGCCAGTCTAGCGGCCAGCATTGTATTATAACGAGTCCAAGGGGTGAAGGTTGACTGTACTGTACACCCGCACTCATATCATGCCAGAAAATGTGCAAACGGCAAATACAATTACTTTTTGAGAACCTAGTAATTAGATTGCTAAATTTTTTTTTTTTCAAAAAGAACAATTCAATCTCAATTACTTTTGAGCTGATTGCAAAAGGAGCACCGCTAGTATTCCCTAACGTTAGTTGCCAAAGTTCATGAAAAAAATCGAAACCTGGTGGATTAAAAGACATCTGATACCCTGGCAGAAATGCTAAATGTTGGAAGCTCTCCGTTGACTGTTTTCAGTCAACATTTAAAGCTGTTGTATCAGATGGGCTTAAAAAAACTAATGTTTTATTTTCTATGGACCCGTAAGAATAGAGCTGAACAACTTCTAACGGTACTCGGATATTTTCTCAAGGACGCAGAAACTGCATTCTTTATTTTGGCCTAATTCGTGAATCTTGGATTAGATGTTAAGCAAAAAAAAAGTTTTTATTATTACATTCCCTTACTCAATAAGATTTACAAAACAAAGCAATACATCTTTATACTGACTGAACAGTATTCCGGCCCATTTCCCAAATTACCTGGGATGTTTTACTTGATGATATAAACACAGCGTTCTCAACGAGCTCATTCTCTAATGCAATTTCATATGTAATGCATATCTGTGTGCTCCGAGCCTAGACATGCCACGCCGACTCCTCCCGTCGTTTGTGGCAACAGATTACAGCCATTAATCAAACGCGACAATTATTGCGTTAGTAATCTAATCAAGAAGCAAGCGTTTCATTTGCATTACGTCCTTTTTCTTTTCTTTTTTTAATTTCTCTCCATCTTGAGACATTGCTGGGAATGCAGAGGATGCTTCTGGGATTAGGAATTGAATAAAACAGTCCGTTTATCACTCTGATAAAAGTTGTTTATCCCAACACGTATTATCGTTCACTAAAGGCAGGAAGAAGAGTGGGAAAGAGAGAGAGGATGGGGATTATTTCGACTTTGCAATGTCGCTCTCTCTTTCTCTGCCTTCATGCTCCTGAGAATCTCATTGAGGAGAGGAATGAAAACACTATTCACACAGAGGATCACTTTCAAACTGAGGAGAATAGCAAAGCTTTGGAAAGCCTGGAGACCACCTTCATCTCATTTGCTCCAGCTCCTCTTCCTCCTACACCATTTTATACCCCCCGTCAAAAAAAAACCTGTAAAAACTGTAAAATAATAATGGTTCTACCCTAGACTGTTAATATATCATACAGCTGCATTTATAGAAAGAAGAAAGTTGTAGTATTAACAATAAAATGTTATCAAACTAAAGTTGGAATATTATATGAACAGTTCATATATATATATATATATATATATATATATATATATATATATATATATATATATATATATATATATATGGAAATACACCTTAGTTCTATTTTTTATAATTATTATGATGCTTTACTAATTTTCTTCATTATTATTATAATGATTAATTATATGAATTTTTCTCATAAAATGTGGAATTTCTTCCTTGTAGATCGATGACATGATTCATGAAGAAGATCTCCAAACTTCTGCAAGGGACTCAAAATAAATTTTTTTACCCCTCCCTCAACTGAACTCTGACTGTAAACCTGGATTGATTGATGCACGGCAAGTGGCAACTTTGCCGGACAGATGGTGGATCCCCACTCAAAAAAAAAAAAAAAAAAAAAAAGACATACTGTAAATAATCCTACTGTGGTATTTCCAGATGGGATCTTGATCAATGCAAAGTGAAGGTGTAACTGCAAGAAGCTCCTTTTTCCATATGTTATTGACTCTGACATAACAGCAATGCCAAGAGATTCATCAGCATTCATCTTCCATCTCCACCGATGGGATGTTCGAATGTGGAGGGAAAAAAAAGAGACTGTGATGCACTAAATGGCTTCAAGTGAAACTCAAAGGCCGCTTTCATCACCGCATGAGTAATGGCGAGACCCACACTGGCTCTTCTGGAGGAGAAATTGCTTCCTTGTGTGCTTCAATCTTAGTCTGAAAAGCTACTGCGGCACACACCCGCAGAACATCAGGACTCAAGGCCTGCACATGTTGCAGTAAATTACCCAAACTCCACAGGTGGAAGTTGCAGATTTCTTTTCTCCATGCAAATGAACCAAAAAAAGAAACCATTCTTTGGAACTTTTCTGCTTTAAGTGCACATGAGCGCATTAAAACGCAGCTTCTATCACTGAGTAGGTGGCATTCTAAGTGCAAATGTGTGTGAATGAGAAAACAAGTGTGTGTGTAAGGAGTGCTAATCAAGCTAATTGCTGGCAGGAGGCCGCCAACAGGTAGTAAAACACTAAAATCCATCTTGGACAAAAGTCTTTGGAGCTTTTCGCGGAATAACCACATCACATGCATGTACTTCCCAAAATGTGCAGCCCCACGGCGGGGGGGCGACGAAAACAGACGAGCACCGGGCTTTGACAGAAAACACATTAGGAAGCCTGATGATGTTTTGCTTGCTAATACGCTAATGTGGACATGTTTGCTGATGGTGCTCAGTCGCAAACATTTGTCAAGGTCGGCCGTTATAATTGGGGAAAGGACGGAAATGCCATCACACATTTAGATCCAAGTCATTCTAACAAATGGCGAGAATGTATGATACATGGCACACAAACATGATGTTGAAAGTATTTCGAAGGAACAAAGCCAAGTCACCTTGAAACGTAAAACACACAACTTTCACAACTTTACACACGGCCAAAGAATTCAAAACATACTAAGTTTTGCTAATGATGTATTATTATACGAGAAAATGTTTTGTTTTTATTACTTTTGAGCAGAGGGCGGTGGGGGCAGGAGATGACAAATTTTATAAAAAGGGTTCAGTTAATCACGGCCGGAGGTGGATTTTAGTCCGGCCGACCAATCGGCCGTCGGGCGTGTGACGTGGTCGTGGCCAAATGGGCAAACGACAAAAATTGGAAAAGAACGCGTCAAAAGCGCCACGACCAACTGTGCATACTTACTTGAATTGGTTTATATTCTTTGAGTTTGTTTTCCGTGTGGTCCCTGAAGTGCACCTTACCAGTAATAGACGCAACGAATCATCAGAAAAAATTATCATTGTGTTCATTGAAATTGTATGTAAAGTATCATAAGTACTAGAGGTATCGGTACATGGTATTGGTATTGTGAGTGTACTCAATCGTGAAACAGCCGCTATGGAACATCCTAGTTAGAAGAATACATTCTGATTCACAGAGAATGACAGACGAAAATAGGACAATAACATTTTTTACTCTGGGTGGAGGGTTCCACTCAGACAGAACCGGCAAAAAGGAAAAAAAAAATCGATCAAAAGTTTTATGTTTTGTTTTCTGTATGCGTCCCACTTCCAGAGAATGACATAAGAAGATGCAACTTCACCATTTTTCATTCTATGCTGGGCAGAAACAATCAAGACGGGAAAAAAAAAAAGAGACAACGCATTTCTGGCAAATTCTAATAAACCACTCGACTCTTTACCATACAAAATCTGAAGACGAATTCTTACGGGAGGGCTCATAAAACTAATGTATCTTTTTACGATGCATCGCATTCTGTGCATTTAAAGAAAAAATGGTAGGATGAAGACATTTTGACTAAAATAATTACATTGGGGAGAAGTGATGAAAGCGTTGTCGGACATGCATTTGAATCGCTGAAGACAACAGAGGCATGTCAGTATATAAGCGTTGTTTCTTCATCACAGCCGGCCGTATAAGAAGAGGAAGTGTTCCATATTTATAGTTAAGTGGCGGCTTCTCGTAAATGCTGTTTGACAGCTTTGATACGAGGACGGCGTGCCTGTGTTTATATTTGGCAGTCGGGATAATGTGCGCAGATGACAGGAGCGCCACAGGGAGGGGCCGTCTTAGTGGCAGTGTGGTCGCGAGACATGATTGAAATGTGGGACCCACTTGAGGGAAAGCGACTGTTTGGACAGGTTGAACACATCTTTTTCACGAAAAAGAAGAACCTTTATGAATAAAAGCAGCAAAAGGTTGCTCAAGGTCTGCACATTTTCATTCCTTACATTAACATCCTAAATTCGAATCTTTGTTCCATGAAATTCTATGAATCTTTTTCCAACATTCTATTACCTGCACTGCTTCAAGTACATGGGAGTGGATGTATTTTTTTTTTTTTTTTTGTCCAATCAGATTTCAACCTCTATATGCTTCCTTGACAAACTAATCCGCCCGCAGCCGATATTAACAGGCAATGAAATTTGCCTCACAGAGCCAAGTCGCTGACTCAGAATAACATCAGCATCTGTTTGGTTGGTCAGATGTTGGTTACAGACACGTTCGACAAGCTCTGTAGCCATCTGCACAATAAGACATTTAATAACCAGCCTCTCTAGAGAGAATTATATGGTAATTTAAATGCGTTGTCTTGGTATTAAACATTAACTATTGATTCGGAATTGCTCCAGATGATGTTTAGGGCACTGCTGGATGCTGCGTTTTTGTGTAGTATTGATGATTTCTATCATTTTGATGTGATTATAGTGGAATTAAGAAGTGTAATAAGTCAGGTAATTCGACACCCAAATGCTCAGCCACTGCTTTTCTTGGCCCCCGTTTGTGAAGGAAAGTCATTTGAAATGACAGGTTGGACTCATGTTTTTGCTGCGTGACATTTCCAGGAAGCGCAAAAGACTTTTAAAAGCTTGTATATACAAATAGCATGTCGCTTAGAAAGTCCAGGTAACACCTGTTCAATCAAGTGAAATGAAATCAGGAGGGAGATGTTTGAAGAAAAGCAGCGCGGCTCAAGTTCCTTTCACGCCTGGATAAGAAGCTGATTTCTAAGTTTTGTCAGAATTCGACGTCATTAGTCATTTAGAGCCTCCTTCCAAACATCTTATGACAAGCGGATGAATTTGTGATTTGACAGAACTTTAGAATGCTGTAATCATGCTATGATGTGAGTCGTTGTATATGTATAATCATTTGATTTATAGGCATAATTAATAAGAAAAGCATGTTGATTTATATGGTGTAAAGCCGTGGTCCCTAACCATTCTTCCAGTGTGGACCGGTTCATACAAGTCCCTAACTTTTGCGGACCGCCAACGTCGGGTTGGTTCTCATCCTATATAATGCAAGGCGAGTTTCATTTGTGGTCATACATTTTGTTAGCTTATGGGTTTAATATTAGTGTAATGCGACCAAGACAATTAGCATCATGGTATGCATCAAGAGTACGATGTAATGGAGAGAAGTCGTTGAATCATTTAAAAAGCGTAAACAAACATCAATTGATCAATTTTCTCCCGCTTGAGAGTTGACCGAGTTTCCACTTCATCCTCAGGTAAGAGAGACTTTATCCCAGCTGACTTACAGCCTGGACTCTTCGGCCATCAATCAAACACTTCATTTACAAACTGGTTGCCAGTCATTCACAGACGATTGCTATTCCATTGCAAACTGGTCATCAGTCAATGGCAGATGGAGGGCCAGTCTGGTCTGTGAATGATGAGTGATTAATCCTGGGGTGGTTACCAATCAATCTCAGGATGGCCACCATCCCTCAATTGCAGACTAGTTGTCACTCAATCGCAGACTAGTCAATCACAGACTAGTCACCAGTCAACCATATGTCGGACGCTAATAAATCACAAACTGGTCATCAGTCAATCAGCATTTCTTCATTTATTTTCAAGATTGCAGAATATAAAAATATATTGTGTCATTTTTATTTCATATTTGTCCTAAAGTTTCAGATTAATGTATGGACGTTAATGAATTCAGGAACACACAAAATGGGAGTATATTTGGACGCGCACCTCCAATTTGGGCGATGCCAAAACAATGTTTTATATGGAGTACCCGTAATCAGACATTCAACACAATATATTTTTCTTGCAATTAAACTCTACCCGGATCTGTCCACCAACTGATCCTATCATCCGACATGCATGTTAATGTGAAGTCTGAATAGGGCCTGAGAGCAGAAAAGGAAACGATCAGGCCGAAAAGATTGCATAGAACAGTCCAGACTTGAAGGCACTGATCCACCAACGTGGAACACGTCCAAGCATCAAGGCTTCCCAATTGAGCCAAAACTTTTTTTTTCTTGCTTGTCAGCCATGCTGGATGAATCCAAAAGAAGAGACACCGGAGGAGCTTGAACCAAGGAGCGTTGCCTCAAGAGAAGCATCCAATCTACAGTAAGCCCACAAACACAGACATACATCTTCGCCACAATTCTTCGCCGCCCTCAGATTTCTTTCTTTCAAGTCAATATCAGAACCAAGATAATCCATCATGGTTTGATTATTAAAAGACAATGAAGTGGGCATGAATGAGGCGCCCCGTCGCTGTCGGGCCATTTACTGAAACAGAGGCCCCTGATGCATGGACATCTCCCTTTTAAGCGCTGATGGATTGATTGTGGAAGGGAGCCAAAAAAGGCTCACGGGAAGCAGAAGGAACAAGAGATCTGAGGCACAGTGCCAACTTTGCCAAAAAGCAGCATCACAAAAAAGGCATTCACAGTGTAGAGATAAGCCGTTGTCGTAATAACGTCGCCTCCGGGATGTTAAAGACATTCAGTCCGTGCATGAATCTGTGCGTTTTAATCATTAAACTGATAAACCAGTGGGATGCTTTGAAGTGCTTTGACAAAAGGAGACTGGTGGGAGAGCGGCGTGAGAGAAAGATCTAAAATGTGCACTGACATCACACCAACAAGAATAACAACCTGCACTGCTTGTGGTTGAAGATGAAAAGTAGGTCAAGAACCAACGAGGCTGCTGAAACATGCAAAGGAGTATCTGGAATGCCTCTCGCAACCATCCATCCAGTTTCTCCCACTGCGTCCTGGCGAACGGTGCACCCTGGACTGGCTCCATTTTCCCAGAACAGGAAGTGGTAAAGATAATGTATTGATTGAGGGGCACAATCGGAAGGCTGTCCGAGTACAATTCGATAAACCTCGTAATTGGGTTTACTTTGCTTTCTACATCAACTTAAGACACTTTATCCCAAAATGTCTGAGGTACATTTTCAAAAGCTCCACCACTCGTAAAATAAATCAATAAACCGGTTACACATTTGAATGTCACAGCCTGGTTAGGTTGGTAGAATGTGAAAAGTGCGAGCAAATCCGTCGCAGATACGGGCCACGCTCGGTCGCTCGTGGCCTTTTCTAACTGTCGTTTGATCCGAATTTCTGTCTCGCCCGATGCCTTGAGTTCACAGTTCACCTCGCCGCGTGCGCTCGATCCTTGTCCAAAAAGCGTTAGTGCGAGCTGGGGGATTTGTTCCCCAGGCCAGGTGCTGTGGCGAAGAAGAAACATCACCGGAATGTCAGTGCACTAAATGCCATTTACACTGCGCCTCCCTGTGGAGCGGCGGTGGGGGGGGGGGGGGGGGGGGGGTCGAGGGAGGGTGGTTGGAGCTGTCACACGCTACAAGGTGAATTTCATTGGGAAACTCCCTTCAAGGCAGACTGTGGCCCTCCCTAAGGTGATGCTGCATTGCCTTGTGGAGAGCTTCCAGCTGTGAACCCCGAGTTCAGATCGTTTGAGTTTAAAGGGTCCATCCATTTTCAGACAGTTGTTACTAACACGTCTGTCACATGCTTTTGTCAAGGATCAAGTATAGGACTCTTTCCACACAATATTTCTGGTCATGCTAAGATTAGCCTATTTTGAGGGTGTGCCCATGTCTCATGCAAGTGAGTGACAATGTAGCCCGGCCACTGACAATTACATTTTTCATGACTAAGACTGCAGGTAAGCAAGTGGCTTCTACTTTGCTGAGCAACAAGTTGGTGTGACCAAGCAGAAGCGAACTCTGTTAGCTGACGCTAATCTGTGCATCCAACAAAAGTCAATGCAGCTCTGCTTACACTTATGCTTTGACGTGGAAGATGAGGAATCACAGCCATCGTCTCCATGGGCGGAGAAACTTAACATGAGGGTGGTTATTATGTAAATGAACCCCACTGTTTGGTAACGGAAAGACCGAAGAACATTTTAAAAAATAGGTGGTCTCATTTCACACTTGTTGGGTGGGCAGACACTCCAGGGACAAAGCTATTTGTATACAAGACATCAAAAAGCCAATTCTCTTTCATTTGCCCCATAACTCATGCTTAAGGACAGCTCGGGTCAGAAACACATGCACGTATGTTGAGAAATGTCCGAAGTAACAACACATTCCCTCCTCTGGCTTTTTCCCGCTATAAAACAGAAAAATCCATTTCAGTCCTTGGTTAAGTTTCTGCTAATCTAAAATGCATGAGCCTTAAAATGCTTTTTTGTGTAATATCTTGCAGACAGCAAGTGGACTCATGCATGCATTCTGTCTTTTTAATGTGCTGCAGAATATTTGCAAGGATATTTTATCGGGAAGGAATGATAGCATGCGCTCCTCGGGTGGTTTTGACTTAAATAGAAGACGATGAGGAATCAATAAAACAATAGAAGAGCGAGATGGATATTTACAGCCTCCTGTTTTTTTCCTCGACAGGCTGTAAATGAGAAAGGTCTCTGAGTCGATAATGTAGCAGCAGCTCACTATTTTGTTTTCAGAAGAGTTTGGGGTGAAAATGGAAACTTTCTCATGCAGGGCATTGACTTGGAATCCTTACAAAATGGATGTTCTGTATACAAATGTATATATTCCACGCAAAAGTATTACAGATATGTGAATGGAGTCTTTCCATCCGCTTGTGGTTAATTTGCTTTAGGGACAAGAGGCTCAGTGCCCAACCACATCCATGAATTGTTATGTTTCATACAGTGATGTGATTCAACCATCCATCATTTTCAATACTCCAAACTATTTTTTTTTACTTATATGAATTGCGGGTGAGGAATTCAATACAACCTGGAATGATTGGCAGCCAATTGTAGGGCACACAGAGACAAACATTCACACAGATTGGCAGTTAAGAGTCTTGAGTGTGATTTCCTGACATCTCACTCTGTCCTTTCTCTGTTGTGCTTGGCAGTGAAGTGCTGAGGTCAAACGATAAACCTATTATTTTAAGTAGGAAGGTTGATATTGTCTCTCATTAGGAGCTTTTTTTCACTAGCTTGTGAGTTTCCTTTTTTATATTTCATATCGTACCACGTGAACAAGACCAGCAGGTTCACATGTGAAGGGCAGGCGGCTGCAGCTAACTATCAAAATGAATCTTTCATTCACTGATGATCAATAAAAAGCGTTTTTTTTCCCCAGTCCGAGCGGCTCAGGGAGGCTCGGTAGTTGAGGGCCCTTGCTTTAGAGCATACCGTGCCCCCCATTTTTCTTTTTAATAACGCTAAGCACCAGACACAGAGGAACAGGCAGGAAACATCAGCTCATCATCAGTTCAAAGTTCACGCGACCACAAAGAAGGACGGGAGGCACACAATACTGCATCATCTCATAAACCGCCACACAATAAAGCATTCTAGTGTAAAGTCCCCTCCATGCTCCATGATTTCATTTTACCATCACTCCAAATCATTTCATCTTTGTTAATGGCCTATTTTTTTTTAATCTGCAGAGCTTCAATTTCATGCAGGTTCCATTATGCTGAGTGAGTGAATGTGTGTGCCGGCTGATAGCTGGCTCGCCGGGGCCTTCCTCTTCCATCGGCTGTGACTGAGCGTGATGCTAATCTCTTTAAAGGTAATGTGCAGGCCACAGGAGAGTACAGCCTACAACTGGCACTCACTTCCTTAGCCTCCTCTCATTACTTGGCCATCTGTCCTATTGATTTATTGTACACCTCCTTGTTCAAGTACTCTTTATTTATTCCATTTTGTCTCACTCCAACTAAACGCCTTGTTCACTTATTCGGTCGCAAACCATGTACAGTATTCATAACAGAGGACGGGAAAAGCTTGATTTAATTACACTCTGTGTTTGCATGAGAAACTGATAACAGAGGATCTTGTTTTCCGCTAATGCATCCGTTCCTGAATCCACAGATGCTCAATGGCAATGCATTGCACACAGAATGTAAATCGCGCTATCTCTGCGCATCATATTGTTGGAGGGATGCAGCCAGCATCAGTGAACTAATGACAAAAAAGTGGCGGTGGCCAGGCAGGCGAATCACCAGTGACACAATTGCTTTCTTCATGTCCAAAATGCTATATAAAAGAAACACTAATTTTTGAAAATATGTTTCTGTTGAATATGGAGGGAAAGGGGGAATTAAAGTCTTCCTCTTGTACGGCTTAACCTTTCATAGGGCATCCATTGAAACAAAAAATGACTAGTAATTATAGTGTGATAGTATGCAATATTTCATCACATTGAATCATATTTAATCCTAATCTATATTCAACTGTTTTTGCTGTCTAACCCTTTTTTAATGTTATTTTCATTTTTTTAATCAACACAATAGTAACCATATCATTACAATAAGAAATTATTAAAACATTAAACATGTTTGTTAACAATGTTTTTGCTCTTTGACTTTTTAATTATTTAGTTATATTCCACATTTGAATTTAATCGGAGTATTTCTTTACATTTGTATTTTTTATTATTTGAATGATATCTCATCAAAAGTAATTTTTTATTATACTGTATTATTATTTATTTATTTATATTTATGTCTTTTTTTAACCTAATGGTTCTATAACCTCACAATGAGGCGGGTGGTAAACAATTAGGGTTTTTTTTCTCCATTTGGGCTTACTCCACTTTGACATCGTTGTGTTGCGCATTCCAGTGAAATGTTTTTGTCGACTTTAACACAATGGCCTCTTGCAAAACCTTTGAACAAAATCTCTCTGGGCTGAACCAATTAAAATAGGCTACTTAGCCAAGGTAGTCTAATCAGCTATTGACCAATAGCCATGAGCTCATGCTAACTTGATACATTTAAGTTTTTCGCATGGTTGAAGATGGATTATTTGTCCATGTTGCTAATAGGTATATTGTATGAACACGTTGATTCAATTTGCATGACAAACACGGAAGCATCCGTGAAGAAAAAGCACAGCAGTTTTATGACGACAGAAAGCTGGTGCCTCAAGAGAATTGTGCTCTTTACAATTACCACGAGTTCATTTAAGAGCCTTAGGGAAAAAGTGAATTAACATGAAAAAAAAGGTTAGGAATTGGTGAGGAACTGCATTTGAAGCCCAGTGTCAATGATGTAATCGTGATGTAAGTGCCCACAGCGCTTTAAATGCTCAGCTGCAGCCAGCTGACATGAGCGAAAAGTACATATGCTAATTGCAAATGTAACTACGTATGACAAGTAAAAATGTTAAGGGAGTTCTTTTTTTTTCATTTGACACTTCAAGAGTAAATGTAATTAACAGAGACATCATAAGACTTTTTAGACTTTAATTCGAACTCACATAATTGCCATAGCGTTGTAATTGCAGTGTAGAGTGACCATACGAGCCGTTACTCCAAGAATGGAAAATACCACACAAATCATACGCAAAATGCCATCTGAACTATATCCCGATACCAGAATGCAACAAATAAATAAATAAATAAATAAAGTTAATTGCCAATTGTGTTGCAATTTATGTCAATTGTATACAAGCTCCTTCTTAGCATTGCCCTCTTCCTTGAGCATCCTCCTATTATAAATGTCCCAAACAAGCACAGATGATGGTTTTCCGATAAGTAATTTTCCACGCTATTTGTGATCGGCAATGTCTTACATCGACTCTGTCATTCCATTTTTCTAATGGAACTGAAGCATTAATTCTGAGGGCCAAGACTCTATCTACATCAATGGTAGTCAGTGTCCCCTGTGGGGTTGGAGAGCATCATGTGTGGCAGACAAAAGCAGGATTGGAGTGCTCGTTAATGAGTCTTTTCTCGTCAAAACACAAAGAACATTAAAAGTTGAAGGATAAGCAAGAATGCAAGTTTATAGACCTACAAATCAACTTCAAAGATAAGGAGTGAATGGGGGTCAGAAAGCTGGAAAATTTGTAGATCGATTTCAACAATTGGAACAATACCCTTAGGACAGTAAATTGTCCAATGTGAAAAATGTTTTTGTTACTCTTCTACTTTTTGAACTGTTTGGCTCATCACCTTCCAAACTTTACTGAAACAGAAACTTTTCCAAAAAGTATCTTGCTTTGAAAAGTACACCATTTGATGTGGCATCTTAACTACAAAAGGCAAAAGAGAGAAAGTGTCAGACACCCTCATCTTTATTAGTACTCCTGGGCTT